>NC_050608.1:1800000-2100000 GCF_014743375.2 Drosophila subpulchrella | reverse complement strand
TTTATGAAGAGAACCTGGGAGGAGATTGCGCTGGTCATGGGCAAAGATTGTAGGTTATAATTTTGCGTTATTAAATATTTGTGAACATAAGTATATAATATATACTTATTATGCTTAGATAATAGTTGCAAGCTGGCTTGGAAGTCCCTGCGGGACAGCCTTAAGTATCACAACAAGGTCAGAAAGCAGAAGAGTGGAAGTGCTAGAGGAGATCTACTGGAGAAGCCCAGTGGAAAGGAGTGTGCCGAGTGGGAATTCGCTCCGTACATGGACTTCTTGCCGGACGTGTCCTCGCAAAGAAGGTAGCTTCTGGACAAATGAATTTGGTTACGTTTTACTAATCATTTCAATTGTAGCAGAACCACCAGTAGTGTGATCTCAGACGAGATCTCCATTGAAGACTGGACACTGGACTCCACGACAATCAGCTACTCTGCAACTGAAGCGGAGCTGGAGGCCGCGATACAGGATGAGGTACCCGAGGAATTATATACCTACGTAAGTTGCTCTACTCGTGTTTAATTTTGTAACATTTATATGATTTTACTTTTACTTTCATAGGGAGGAGGAAAAAAGCCACCCCCAAAGAAGCGAAAGCTGGATGGTGATGGCTCTCCAGCCGTGGCCATGTGTAACATGCTGGGGGAATTCCTGCAGCATGAGGGGAACAACACCACTCTTTCAAGGCCCATATTGACCTATTGGAATGGGGAGCTGAACTCCATGCGTCCGGAAGATGCTGCCAGAAGAAGATGACGCAGCTTCTGTGGGACGAGAAAGAATCCCTATACTACTAATTTAGATTAATAAAAACATTTGTTGAACATTTCAATTATTTTTATTTTATTTTCTTCATACACCAACAGAATCGTCTTGCCAAGGTACTTGAGAATACCCAGCACTACCATTCAGGTATTCCATCAAGTTGTTTCGAACTTCCTTACTGAAATCCTGGGGGCGACCTCGTCGGCAGGCTCGCAGGTCGACAAGCACGTTGCTCGGTACTTCGTTGCTCAGCAAAGTACGTTGCACAGCCATCCACCGTGCACTAAGAATACAAATGCATTCTCAATGCAACGACGAGCACGACTCAACCTATAGTTGAATATTCGCTCCTTCCGATGCAGGTCCTTGCCACTGTATGGCTTCATAATGCGTTTGTGAAGGGGGAAATGCATCATCGCCGAATATGAAGTAGGGAGTTCTATGCCCGTTTATCACTTTGTCATCGGGAAACGGCAGCTCATCCATACGTAGGCGTTTTCCAAGCGTACTGTGGGAAAATGCGTTCATGTCACCCTCGCTCCGAACGCCCCGGCCTCTATATAAGTGAACCGGTAGTGAACGTCTCAGATTGCAATAAGAACAATCGAATGAAATCCCTACATTATAATAGATTTACTTATTAGATTTTCTTTGAAATTTAAAAATACATACCTTCGAATTGTAAAAAAGGCTTCCGCTATTAGTGGGGGCCTTTATCGCCCATGCTTCCCGTCGACGGCCCCAAGACAGTTTGGAAAGTTCCATTCGTCTTCGAAGTCTTTCGCCCACCTCAGCATGTTGTCGGTTGTCCACTTCGGAAATTCCCCTTGCAACGCAGTCCAAATTGCTGTACAAACCTGGTCGAGGACGATTCCGAAGTGTTGTTTGCTGATCCGATAAGTAGATCCAACATGGCGTTGCAGATTTCCAGAAGCAAGAAATCTAACAAAAGAATATTAAATCACAATATTAAAATACAATAATGGTATCAAAGTCTAAACATATATGTGTCGGATCTCAAATTATGGTAGTCAGTGTAAAAGCATTAAATCAAATGCGTGAACCAAGTGGCAATTCTCGTCTCTGCACTCTAACGGTTGTTTGTTAGTACGCTTTGTTCCGTCTATTCGCCAGATGGTCAGTATAGTTTGATACGAACATGAGAAAGAAAGTTGTGAGAGGTTAGAGGTTTGAGAGAGAGATGCGCACTACGATTGTTGTGCGTGTATCCTTAAGCCACTGCGAGAGACAGACACACAAGTATGCTCGTTGCAGCATTTTCGGGAGGACTTTTCCGGTATGCAAGAAGGCTGGCGCGCATTCTCAAATCGGCTGTGGTGTGCTCAAGGATTTTCGCCGTATACAATCTGCGCAAAAATATGGAAAATCATACCCATAACCCGACATATGTATATTTATTCTATTTACTCCAAAACGATGGCCAACTTCGCTTTTAGCGGTTTGGCATCTGGCCGGGTGTTCCGTTTCGGGATAAGGTACTGCTCCACCAATCCAAAGAGTGCGTTGAAGGTGCTCTCCGGCATGTGGAAGTTTTCGAAGAACATGGATGGGGTTTTAACCAAGTTCTGAAACTTTAAAATAGAAGAAAATGCTCACAGGTGCAAAGAGTATTACTTTATTTTTCAACAATATTACTTACGTCTGAAGCATAGCGGCCTTTGTAGGAGCGTTCCTTGATATACGGGCTCACCCAATATTTCCGCCTCTGTGTCCTTCTTTTCGCCTCCTCCTGCTCTCCTGCGGCAATGCACATCGCCATGCCAACTGCAAAGGTAAAGCTTGCGTCCTTGGTGTTCCACGTTTTGTAACTTTTAAATTTCAAATGTTCAATTTGTTTGATTTTTGTTTGTCAACAAACCCAGCTGATTGACAGCAAGACCATGCAATATGCTTTGCGGATGAACTCTTAAAACTTCGGTCACACTACAAAGAATAAGATTTTTCGACTAGTGAAACTCTTAATCGATCTGAGTACTAGGCTTAACTCTAAAACACTCCACCGTCTTTATTTATCACTCACTTTGTCAAGAGTTTTCTTCTACTTTGTTTGTGCAGACGATACTTTATTTCATTTATATTTTAGAATATATCTTTTTAATTTCTTTCCTCTAGCTTCTATTTCTTTAAAGTAAAAATAAATAATTAAAATTTGCCATAAATTGAATTATTAGCTATTAGCTATTAGATTTTAGATTTATTTCACTATTTGCACGAATTTTCTTTCTTTCTTTTCCTTACTTTCCCTTTTTCTTTTGTGAAACAAACGATAAAAAATTCGCCATGAATTTCGAATCGTTAATAAATCTGAAAAACACGCCATGGGATTTCAGACTTATTTTCATGTGCACAGAATTTATACTTTTTGTATTCCTTTTCATAACATTCTTTCTTGTGTTTAACACTTGCTCTTCTTAGAATAGTCGCACCTCTATCTATTTTTACTTGAATAAAATATTTGAATTACATTTTCACCTTTTTTTTCACAAATACTACACTTCGATACCTATGTGTGTTGGTGTGATATTATATATTACTATGTTTATGCTATGAATATCATGCATTCTCCAACACATGAAATTATAATAGCCCCTATTTATACAACACAGACAAATTCATGAAATGATATTAGTAAAGCTGTGAAATCTTTTGAATTTTATATAGAGCTCTATAGAGTTGTAGGCTGTGAAGGGCGATACGGTTTGCGAGGAAGGTACATAGATCAAATTAAGACGAAACAGACGAAAAAGAAACTAAGACTGAAGAAAATGAGTTAAGATTTTAGTTTTCAATACAGATATCAACAGACGCCTCACAGTTACTACATTGTTAAAATATTCCACAAATTCAAAGTTTGCCTATGTAAAGCTCACTATATGTGTAGCCTATTCATTTATTTGGCAAAATTTAAGCGTGGCATTATAGTTGTAAACTTAAACATGTATAACCTAAATCAATTAAACGCAACTTGGGATTTAATTAAAAACACGGATATACCAAACAAAGTCTTTAAAAATATTTAAAATAAAAATTATCTATTTAACATATTTTAGTTTTTTTTTTCGCCATGCCAATTAACAATTTGACCAGCACAATTTTTTTTGTTTGTTAAAACTACTACTTGTAAATGCCGCGGGATTATTTGGCCGCCCTCGCAAACGTGGAAATTGCCAATCTTTATTTTTACTTCGGTTATAAGGCTGCTTTTTATATGTTTATGTCTATTTCTTTGAGAAAACTTGTTATGTCTTGGTATTTATCCAGGGCTGGAAAGCGATGTCGGGTAAGGTTGTATTTGGAACAGCTTAATATAATATTCCTTCAGTTCCAAAAAAAAAAGTTTCACTTGTGAATCACCTTGTGAATCACGTGGGGCACGTCCTCTTGCACAAGTGAAGAACAAGTGACGCTCCATATAGAAAATTTTCACAAGTGAAAATTCAAATGAAAATGTTTCGTTTGGCCTGTCACGTGTCGGTGACACGTCCCAAGTGAAATCACTTGTGAAAATCCGAATTTTTCCATGAGTTTTCACTATGAAATCACTTGCAAGTCATCGCTTTCCTTAAACCTTTGTCCGGGTCCTCCGAATCCTTGGCCAACGCTCCTAAAAAAATTTATGGGCATATGATTAAAAAATGCGTTTTACTTGCTTATTTGTATATTTACCTTTTAGAGCTGTGTATAAACCCTTTGCGGGATTTTTTTTTGCCACAAAACATTTCGTCATCCACTTTCGGCTAACGGAACCCATTGAATACCTTCAAAATGTACGTACTTTAAACTAAGACCAATGCACAACATCTTAAACTTAACGTAGCCCTCACCTGACTTTATTATATTAACTTAGATAAACGATTTAAGTAACTCTGCTGCGCACAATTAAAATGGATGCTTCCCTTTCAATCACTCAAACAGAATGCACCAAGTCTTTTTTGCTCACCCCTTTACTTGATTTCTTTTGTTTTATCTTCGTTGTTGGCGCGTGCCACTGCACCTAAACCCTTTCTAAAGCGAAAAATATCCGACATTTTTACTTCTTGAGTAAAAAACACAATGTTAATTTTTTTAAAAATGTTAATTCTAAAATGTTTTAAATATTTAAATCAATTTTAAAGGACTAAACTTCTATAACTAAACTAAAAAATTATATTGTAATAAAAATGTATAATAAGTAAACATAATGTCGGGTCACGCAGCCGCAGCAGCTAATTAACGTCTTAATTCGATCTCTTATATTAATTGCATCGCGAAAGGTAGCTCTTGCCATTCTAGCTCTCTCGTTTTTTGTGTACTTGCATTCTTGGGCCCAGCATTCGGCTGGCCGTCCCTTTGTAAATCAGTACGAATTCTGATCTCGACATTAAATGCACTCTCGTCTCGCCTGCTGTACTCTTTTTCGCTAATAAATTGTTAGCAAGCATAAAGCTAAAGCAACCTGAAATTCGTATTTTATAATTTAGCAATAACAAATAAAAAGGCTTATTAGTTCAACATTGGTGACCCCGACGTGATTTGTGCATAAATAATACTAAGTGCAAATCATATAAGTCTATTTATTGACTTTTTCATTCTTGCTGCTGCGGTGCATTGGCGGAGCAACAATCATAAGGCCTTAAATGCAGTGATTGGTGATTGCGGAAACTTACATATAAGGCGCAAAATCAGCTATACATAGAAGCGTACATAGCCAAGTAACGGGCTGTTATTCCTTCGTTTGCTTTGCGCTCATCTTCCCGCTGGAGCCGAATTTCGGGCATTTCGTCTGCTGTTGTTGTTGTAGCCATGCCTACGGGAACTTTTGGAGATGTTACCGCTGATGCAAACAGGGCAACATTTTTAAAGCGCAAGGCAACGGCTTTATTTAATAGAGTGGAGCGCTTAGTGGATTCCCTATCAAGTGCGGCGTTAACTTCATGCGACGAATCCGGTCTTCATGTGAGGTTAGAGTTGATCGATGAGCTTCAAGAGTCATTTAAAAAGGTGCTCGGTGAGCTCGAAGGATTGGATTTCGAGGAAATTGAAAGTGATTTAAGTGAGAAATTTGATGACATTCTCGTAACTCTGAAGTCATCGGTTCGATCCGAAATTTCAAAACGCGCCTCACAGCTTCTTTCGCATTCAACCTTTGCTGACGGCATCACTCCGGGAGTTTTCGGCCCCCAGCAGCGTCAGCCTCGACATAGGGCAGCATTGCTGCCGCCACTGGAGCTTCCAAAATTCGCTGGAGGTTATGCAAATTAGTCTGACTTTTATTCTATGCTTACCACGATCATAGAAGTTAACACCGGCCAAACGCCCCCTTCCCTTCACCCTCAAAACATTCGAGTGGCTGCAGCCGCTAAGTTATGGTACCAGCAGCGATGGAGCAGCAGCGGGCTGGCCGGCCGGCTTCACCTTCCCCCCGCCGCGATGCCGACGCAGCGCGGAAACATGCGCCGGCCGGGCGCTGACCTAACTGCCCCCCGCACCCCGTGCCAAGTCAGCACAACGACATCCGCTGGCCTGGGTCGGGAACGCTGACCGTTCGCCGTGCAAGTGGAGCACGGTGAGAACTGCAAGGTCGGCAAAACTTCAGCCGGCCGCTGACGCTGACGCCGACGTCGACGCCGGGACCGGACTCACCGGGCTCTAGCAGGTGTCGACGCAGAAGACTGGAGGCAGAGCCAATTGGACCGGCAGACCAAGACGACGTATCAAATTAGGTTTATCAAATAAAGAATTATAACGAACTCTAAAGGCCGACGCTTATCATTGGGAGGAGCACTGAGACACATAAAGGACAACTCCACCGATCGCGAAGAGCGAGCTACGCTTGGGAGCTGCACGAGTAACCGGAATGGCTAGGTATTGAGTCGGTCCTTCCCGGGGACATCCGAGGCCCCTCGGGAAGGACTTAACTTAATCATCCGGACCTCACCAACGTAGAAAAGCTGCAGCATTTACGATCATGTCTGAGGGACGCAGCGTTGGAAACTATTCGCTCATTGGAAATTTCGGATGGCAACTACGCAACTGCTTTAGATTTGCTGAAAAATAGATTTGATAATCGACGTTTGGTTTTTCAGACACACATTACTGAGATCCTGGGACTAAAGGCGGTGCAGAGTGGTTCCGTCTCGACACTTCGGGAGCTGTCCGATAAATTCAACGCTCATATTCGTGCTCTCAAAGGACTGGGCACGACGGAACAAATCGCAGGATGCATCATCGTCCAAGTCCTGTTCCAAAGGTTGGATCCGGCAAGTCAGGCAAAGTGGGCAGAGCGTTTAGAGGACCCTGCCTTCGTCAATTTAATTCCTACGTGGGAGTCAATGGCATAATTTCTGGAGCAGCGATGCAGGACGTTGGAGACTATGGATTTCGCCATGGCAAACTATGCGCCGGGCAATCAGGTGGGAAGTAACAGAATACCCAATGCGCGTAGATCAGCATTTGTTGCTTCGAATGCTAACCCTTGGATTTGTATATTCTGTAATGATACGGGGCATTCCATTCCTTATTGTCAGAATTTTAAAATCCTGTCTCCTGCGAATAGGCTTCAAGAAGCGAAGCGGCTCGGTCTTTGCATAAATTGTCTTAAGGTTGGTCATCAAGTTCGGCAATGCAACTCTAGTAGTTGTCGTTCATGCGGATCTAAACACCACACCCTGCTTCACCTTGGAAACTCACCTTCTTTTCCTTCACAAGAAGAAGCACAGCTTCAAGAAGCACTTCCCTCTGCTTCACCCTCTGCACTGCCTTCCACTTCGACTGCTCTTATTGCACAGGAGTTTAGTAATGATATTGTGCTCTTGGCAACGGCTAGCATTTCGGTAAAAAACCGTTCTGGGGTTTTCGTTCCCTGTCGAGCTCTACTCGATTCGGGCTCCCAACTGCATCTAATAACGTCCAGATTCGCAAATCAGCTTCAAGTAAAGAAAATAAAATCCTCAGCATCTGTAACTGGAATAGGAGATTCCAGTTTTGTGACGGACGGTCACTCGGTCAATATTACGATTCAGTCCCGAACTTCCGAATACTCGGCCAACATTATCGCGGTGATTGCTCCGAGCATAACAGAGCGACAGCCTAGCTTCAACGTCGACATTGGCAGCTGGAACATACCCAAAAATATACAGTTAGCTGACCCAAGGTTTCATGCTCCCCAGCGGGTGGATCTTTTAATCGGAGCCAGCCTCTTTTTCGAGATATTGTGCGTTGGCCAAATCAAGGTCCCACCTGGATTACCCCTAATTCAAAAGACGCGTCTGGGTTGGGTTGTTTCCGGAGGCTATGGCCTTTCCAATGGCTCGGCTTTTATGTCGTCTCAAGATGTACTTCTCGATAGTAGAGAGAATAGTTTCGATCGGTTAGATGATCTTCTTCGACGATTTTGGGAAGTGGAAAGCTGCGCCAAGCCGAATTGGACTGTGAAGCACATTTCGTAAGACACGTCGTTCGTTTGCCAGCTGGCGATTATTCTGTTCGGCTGCCTGCCAAGTTCAATCTAGATCTTTTGGGAGAGTCCTACCAGCAAGCTTATCGAAGATTCTTGTCCCTAGAGAGAAAGTTGAATCGTCAGCCATCTTTGAAGGCTCAATATGCAGCATTCATAAAAGAATACCTCGATCTAGGACATATGTCATCAGTTTCTGCCGCTGACATCGGGTTGTGCCGATACTTCTTGCATCATCATTGCGTCATAAAGAAAGATAGCTCTACTACAAAGCTTCGCGTAGTTTTTGATGGATCGGCAGCCAGTTCCTCAGGCTATTCTTTCAACGATGTTCTTATGGCAGGCCCTGTTATTCAGTCTAAGCTGTTCCAGATTCTTCTACGGTTTCGTTCACACCCAGTAGCAATCACAGGAGACGTTTGCAAAATGTACCGTTGCGTTAGGGTTCAGCCTGAGGACAGCCATTTGCAATGCATTTTGTGGTGGGATTCCCCCCCGGATCAATTGCGGGTGTTTAAGCTAGACACCGTTACTTATGGCAAGAAGCCAGCATTATTTCTGGCTCTGCGAGCTATGCATCAGTTGGCAGCAGACGAGCATACAGCGTTTCCGCTTGGGGCTGAGGTCATACGTCGCGATTTTTATGTGGATGATTTGATATCTGGAGCCAAGTCCAAGGAAGAGGCAGTCATCATTATGGATCAGGCATCAAAACTTCTAGCCAAGGGAAAATTTAAGCTTAGAAAGTGGTGCTCAAATGTGTCAGCTGTTTTGGATGGAGTTGCAGACAAGGATAAGGAGTCCTATTTGAAGTTTGATGATGGCACTGATTTTGCAAAAACCTTAGGTCTCGCTTGGGATCCAGTTTCTGACCAACTATTGTTTTCCTTTTCGGTCTTACAGTCAACATCAAGCCCCTGCAGGCGATCTGTCCTGTCTGCAATAGCGCATTTTTACGATCCTCTCGGGTTGGTTGGACCTGTGATCACCAAATCGAAAATTTTCCTTCAACAACTGTGCAAGGAAAAGTTATCCTGGGATGAAAGCCTTCCTGAATCACAGAATACAGAATGGAGTGCTATATGTACGAGTTTTGGGCAGATTAGACATGCGTCATTTCCTCGGCTGGTTCGTTCTCCAAACTCTGAGAGTGAAATTCATGGATTTTGTGATGCCAGCATAGAAGCATATGGTGCCTGTGTCTACATCGTTTGCAACGGTCGATCTCAACTACTTTGCTCAAAGTCAAGGGTAGCCCCCTTGAAAACACTCACTGTGCCCAAGCTGGAGCTATGTGGGGCGGAACTCCTGTCTAGGCTCATCGCAGAAGTGGCTGGGACGAGTGCATTTGATGGAAAGTTTTACTGCTGGAGCGACTCTGCTGTTGTGCAGCCATTCAAGAGCTAACTGAGTCAGTGGAGTGGCGATATGTTCCAACTTCTTTAAATCCAGCTGACATTCTCTCCCGAGGTGCTTTTCCTGCTGAGCTCAACGAGTCTCCTCTCTGGGCACACGGACCAAAATTCCTCTGTGGCCCCAAAGCTGACTGGCCTACCCCAATCACTGCTGAAAAGCCAACACTTGAGGTTCGCCGGAGGATTCTACTAACAAAATCTCCATACGAAGACATTTAATTTTATAAAACAATATTAGTGGTTTTTTTTTCGATATACAATAATGCTCCTAAAATATTAGGGCATTTACATGTCGCTGCTCAACGAAAATTTTTTCGCCGAAATATTAGTCGCTAGCCGAACATAACGGAGAGACGCAAAAAAAATAACGGACCGGCCGAAATTTGTCTCTGCGAGCGCGGAGATTATAAGACAAGAAAAAGAGAGAGAACTTCCGAATATATGCCTCATTTTAGGCACAAAAAAAATAAAAAGCTTTTTGCCTTGAGCCATCTCACCGCGTCCCTGCTGCAGAACTGAAGGGATAATATGCAGAGCTCGCAAATATCTGTCGACCGTTTCTCGTTGTCTACAAATAAGTGCCTTTTCCTGACTTTACGAAAAGACTCAGAGAGCAACCGATTTATGGGTTCTTGAATGAGCTCGCTCGCGCTTACAGCGAAACCATTTTTTTCTATTCTGTTTTGTTCTGGTTGTTCCAAGACCGTTTTGTCGTGTTCAGTGAAGCAAAAGGTCTTTTGCGTATGTAAGCAAATCGTTAAGCGTCTGTTTTGCAGACGAAATATATTTATTACGATCGTGAATTGAAATATTTGAAAATAAATTTTAATTGATATTCTTTTACATTATTATATTATTTCCATTTCACAACAACGAAAGTAAATGTGAAGACCGTTTGCGTTGAGTTTTTCGGTCAATCGGTCATTTGCTGAATGTCATTGTGCAAGCGTTTCTCGTTCCGCTCTTTATGCACTGCTCATTGAAAGAGCGACACATAAAGAGCTCAACGAAAAGCGCTCAACAGAAAACATAAATGAAGACAGCAAGAGTCTCTTGCTCAGAGCGAGAGCGAGAGAGTATGAACTTTTGCGGTTGTGCTCGCAACGAGAGCGCAAGAAGAAAAACGGTCAACAGTTATTTGCGAGGTATGATAATATCCAATGCATTGTCAAAGTCGTTACAACTGTCACATCTGTTGTTATGAACTACGTTCATTTTTTGATGCGAAAGCGTTGCCGCTGAGTAATCTGTTTATTGGTTTACTGCTGTTTGGCTTTAGTTTGCCATTTGGCTTATTAAACCATGGCTTTTTCGTTGTTGTCACAAAGACGTCACAGTAAATCCGCTGCTTTTCTGCAACAAAGTTGGCGTAATCCTTTTCCCAGTCGTTTTGTATTGGCCGGTGGATTTCGGCAGTGGCATTTTTAATGCTCCATCCCAGTACTATAAAAGTTCCGTGTGTTGGGGCGTTTTTGGCGGCCTGGTCCACGAGATAGTTTTGTAGTATTCCGGTGTGACTGGGTTGATATGTATCATAATCACGAAATCTTGCCCATTTGCCGTATCTTTGATACTTAAAGAAACAAGAAAGGAAGTTAAATTCGGCAAGCCGAAGTTTGTATATCCTTGCTGTTATAATAATTAAATTAAATTCGAAATTCTTACAAATTAAAAAATTATATTCCCATTAGTATAAGATAATATGTCAAAAAACACCGAAGCTATAATTTGTTTCATATTATTTTCCTACCAATTTTCCGATCGTTCCTATGGCAGCTATATGATATAGTCGTCCGATTTTGATAAAATTAAATACGAAACTCAGAACTAATTAAAAAATGTTATTTCCAAGCGTAGGAGGTTATATGTTAAAAAACACCGAAGCTTTAATTTGTTTCATATTATTTTCCTACCAATTTTGCGATCGTTCCTATGGCAGCTATATGACATAGTCGTCCGATTTTGATAAAATTTAATTCGAAATTCAGAACTAATTAAAAAATGTTATTTCCAAGCGTTGGAGGTTATATGTTGAAAAACACCGAAGCTATAATTTTTTTCATATTATTTTTCCACAAATTTTCCGATCGTTCCTATGGCAGCTATATGATATAGTCTTCCGATTTCGATAAAATTTAATTCAAGATTCAAAATTATTTAAAAATTTTAATTCCAAGCTTAGGAGTTTATATGCTAAAAAACACCAAAGATATAATTTTTTTTCATTTTTTTGTCCGATTATTCCTATGGGAGCTATAAGATATAGTTGTCCGATCCGGCTGGTTCCGAAGTTTTGAAGTTTGGGGGCGGTTTGTGGGCGCTAAAGTGGGCGTGGCAAACTTTTTTTTGGGTACAATACATTTCAGCTAAAATCTTTATTCTAGCATCAAAACTGTAGGAGCCACAGTTTTGGGCGGTTTGTGGGAGTTAGAGTGGGCGTGGCACTCTGCTCAATCAAACTTGCGCTGCGCAGGAATCTGCATGCCTAATCCCAGTATTGTAGCTCTTATAGTTTCCGAGATCTCAACGTTCATACGGACAGACGGACAGACGGTCAGACGGACAGACGGACAGACGGACAGACGGACATGGCTAGATCGACTCGGCTAGTGATCCTGATCAAGAATATATGTACTTTATGGGGTCGGATACGCTTTCTTCTGCCTCTTACATACTTTCCGACGAATCTAGTACACCCTCTTACTCTACGAGTAACGGGTATAATAAAGGCATAAACACTACGGATAAATATATAAATAAATATAAAGATACAATTTTAGGGGCGAAAGCTCTCACTGTTAAGAGCACCAGCCCTATCATGCGATCCAGATGAAGCAGCAGAAGATTTATCCGATGTAGATAATGAAGAAAGGGGTAGAGCGGTTTGTGTTTGTACGCCCAGATCACGAGAGAGCGCTGAAAGCTCATCTATGCGTTCGATGCGGTACAACATATTGTCACCGCAGCGGACATGAACAAGGCCTCTGCGAGAGAAAACGGCTCTTGCTTTTAAAGCTTCATGGCTTCTTTAAAAATTATATAGTGCTCTCTTAAATGCTGCTCATTAATATAGAGAGTTGTACGCTAAAAATATTTATGTTTTTCTTAAGGCTTAAGGTCTGTACTCCTATATTTTCTATGAGATCTACTAATTTTAGTATTCTGAACTTTATTTTGCATCTGATATAAACTCCAACACCTCCATATCCGTCCTCCCTAGAAAAATATATAATATGGGATACAACAGTCGCTATAATCATTGAAAGCGGTCTGAAAGGAACGCTATATCGATATCGTTATTTACCAGATACATATTTAGTAGGTGTTTATTGTTTAGCTTGTTCAAACTTTTATATGTAAGACTTTTCTTGTGATAGTATCGGTTGAAAGAAAGTTTCTATGGTTCTCGAATTCTGCTGTGCATCTAGATCTGCGTTGCTTTGGTTAATGTAATCCCTAATCTCACCTAGAAAATGTAGTACTGTTAAGTTTGTTGCTGAGTTGTTATTGTTGTTTAAAATAAACTCAGTGATTTTCTTTCCTATAACATTTAATTTGTCCGAGGCTAAGATGGCATGAGCTTGTTCAGGATTTGGGGCTCTCTTTGTTATCTTGGCATAGGTGATAATGGAGTGGATTGACTTAACTGATGCAACCGAGCTGTTTAGAGTGCTATTACCGTGCTGGCTTGCCCAACATGTGGAAGGGAAGGGATGTTGATCGTCAATCATTGGCGCATCCCTGGTGAACAGGGTAGGATGCTTCTTACGTACCTCTTGAATAGTTAGATTTTCTAAGGTTTTTGTTTTTTGTATGCTTGGCGTATGCTTTTTTTCTGGCTGGTCATACCTGAGAGGTGCATTCCCCTTCCTCGTTGTGCTCTAGCCGGCATTTGAAACACTTATTTTGTCCTTTACTGTGTTTTGCAGTGTAACCGAATCTGAAGCATCTGTAACATTGCGTAAAGTGCACATACAGCTGAACATCGACCTTGAAGTACAGGAATTTTATTTCTTTTGGGAGTTGCTGCCCTTTGAAGTATATGATAAACCTTCCTGTCGCAACAAGTTCTGTTTTGTTATTTCTGTTTTTCTTCATGATTCTATTAATGTCAATAATGGGGATGTCTGATTTTAAGTTCTGTAAGATTTCTTCTTTTGAGAGGTGAGTTGGAATATTAAAAATTATGCCTGCCGTGCTAATGAAGTGTTTAAAAAATTTCGGAATGTAGCCTTCTGTTCGATCTTTTTTGATTGTCAACTCATTCGCCCTATCCGCCGAGCTACACGTGACCTTCCCATAGCCCATATATCCCGCCGATATTAAGCTTGCTTAGGCTGGTTCGTTTTTTGGTCTTTGCAGACAATAAATGGGCCTTTGTCGATGCAGTCATATTTATTTTGTATAGCACTTACAGTTTGTTTGTTGGACTTCACCTGAATATTTTCCTTGGCTGGCAGCTTGACCTTTACCTTTTTCTTGTCCGTTGTATTGTATTGAAGACGTTGCGAGTATTGGTTTCTTTGCTTTCTGGTTGGTGCCACTCATTGATGGCTTTCCGCTTTTTGCAGCTAGACTCGTTTTAGAAACCATTTGGTGCGTTGGTGTTTCCAAGAACTATAACTATTTCCTGGAATTTCCTGGAATTAATCCCAATCCAGGAATTGGCACGGCGAACTGGAGAGAAGCGACTTCTTCTTGGAAGTCCCGTCGCTCCTGGAATTTGCACGAAAATGTACCAGGAATTGATATGGTGCTTACAAGAGAACTATCTGTTTCTTGGAATTCCCGAAAGTTCCTGGAACCGGCAAGAAAAAACAAAGAAATTGGCGGAAAAACTAGCCTCCAATGGCTCCAGAAATTCCAACGTTCCAGGAATTAGCACGATGCTTCCGAGTATAATAGGTGCGTCTTGAAATCCCCGACTTTCCTGGAAATGATCCGAAAAAAATTGGCGGCAAACTAACTCCTAATGGCTTGATAAATCCCAACGTTCTAGGAATTGGCACGGTGAATTGGAGAGAAGCGTCTGCTTCTTGGATATCCAAACTTTCCCAGAGTTTGCACATAAATGTTGGAGGCAAACTAGCTCCAAATGGCTCAAGAAGTCCCAAAGTTTCAGGAACTGGTACAGTGCTTCTAGGAAAAATAACTATTTCTTGGAATTCCCGATATTCCTGAAGTTGGCACCAAAAAAAAAAAAAAATCAAAAAAGCTTCCACTTGCTCTACAATCGCACTCGCACATCCGACTCTGTTGCTGTCTAACTCGCAACTGAGTTAACATGTTCTACAATTTCAAAGTTTGCCGACTTAAAGCTCACAATATACTCAATGTAGCCTATTCATTTATTCGGCATAATTTAAGGGTGGCATTATAGTTGTAAACTTAAACATGTATAACCTAAATCAGTTAATCCCAACTTGGGATTTAATTAAAAACACGGAGATACCAAAAAAAATGTCTTTAAAAATATCTTTAAAAAAAACTTATCTATTTAACATTTTATAGTCTTCTTTTTTTTGTGATCTAGGGTCCAACTCTACCATAAACTACCATGCTATTTAACCATTAGACCAGCAGGCTTGTCTTTTTAATCGATCTAGTATTCCAGTTTGTACTTGGCGTTTCGGGATTCTTTTGGGAACGAAATGCTTTTGGACTGTAATGGCGCCGTTATAAGGAAATGGTTGTTGGTCCAGGTGCAAGGAGCCTCCCATCGGCTCGGAACCCAGAATTCGATCTCATCTTGAAAAGCAGTATTGCTATGATTTCTTTAAGGAAATGACCTGTGTCCTTCTTGGCAACACCTGGCACCTATCGCACACAAGCGTACAATTTTTATACTTGCAGAGGGTATAATGATTTCAGTCAGAAGTTTGCAACGCAGTGAAGGAGACGTTTCCGACCCCATAAAGTATATATATTCTTGATCAGCATGACTAGACGAGTCGATCTAGCCATGTCCGTCTGTCCGTCCGTTTCTACGCAAGCTAGTCTCTCAGTTTTAAAGCTATCGGGCTGAAACTTTCCCAAAAGTCTTATATCTTTTACAGGTAGTATATAAGTCGAAACCAGCCGGATCGGACAACTATATCTTATAGCTCCCATAGGAATAATAAGAAAAACATTTTAAAAAAATTATATCTTTGGTGTTTTGTAGCATATAACCTCCTAAGCTTGGAAATAACCTTTTTTAATTAGTTTTGAATTTCGAATTAAATTTTATCAAAATCGGAAGACTATATCATATAGCTGCCATAGGAAGGGTCGTTAAATTGGTGGGAAAATAATATGAAACAAATTCTAGCTTCGGTGTTTTTTAGCATATAACATCCTACGCTTGGAAATAACATTTTTTAATTAGTTCTGAATTTCGAATTTAATTTTATCAAAATCGGACGACTATATCATATAGCTGCCATAGGAACGGTCGTAAAATTGGTGGGAAAATAATATGAAACAAATTATAGCTTCGGTGTTTTTCAACATATAACCTCCTACGCTTAAAACTAACATTTTTTAATTAGTTCTGAATTTTTAGTTTAATTTTATCAAAATCGGACGACTATATCATATAGCTGCCATAGGAATGATCGGAAAATTTGTGGAAAAATAATATGAAACAAATTATAGCTTCGGTGTTTTCCAACATATAACCTCCAACGCTTGGAAATATCCTTTTTTAATTAGTTCTGAATTTCGAATTTAATTTTATCAAAATCGGACAACTATATCATATAGCTGCCATAGGAACGATCGGAAAATCGGTAGGAAAATAATATGAAACAAATTATAGCTTCGGTGTTTTTTAACATATAACCTCCTTCGCTTGGAAATAAAATTTTTTAATTAGTTCTGAATTTAATTTTAACAAAATCGGACGACTATATCATATAGCTGCCATAGGAACGATCGGAAAATTGGTAGGAAAATAATATTAAACAAATTATAGCTTCGGTGTTTTTTGACATATTATCTTTAACTATTGGGAATATAATTTTTTGTGTTTTTAGATGTAATAATTATAGCTGCAAGGGTATATAAGCTTCGGCTTGCCGAAGCTAACTTTTTTTTCTTGTTGTCTAAAAAAAGCCATTTGAAGGCTAACCCACCTCCCAAAATGGTTGCTTAAAAAAATTATAGTCATCAAAGGTGTTATAAATACTAAAAGCGTCAGAACGGTTCTAGCTTATGAAAATTATCGTGGCTTCACTGTTGGACCACAATAGTCGCTATTCAATTTTCAATACTCTTGCCTGAGTAAAATCTCACCCTTGATCAATTTGTTATTAGCAATGAAAATATCATGTGGCGCTGAATACATTCCACATGGTAGCGCTTAAATTATATTTAGTTTTGCGTTGTTTTCCATTTTATCGGAAAAATGTAATTTGTACGTCTTCAGCGATTCTCTATGTGAACAAGAGAAGAGGCTATTACTTTTACAAAATCTTCAAAAATGTGGGCGCTAGACAAGTTATAGCGTTATGCGGGTTTGTAGGCGTTTGAGTGGAGTGCTGAAATAAGCTTGCGCTGCGAAAGATGCTCTTGATTCTATGTACATGCTTTACCCCAACATTCTTTATTAGTTTCCGTGATCTCAGCGTTCATACGGACGAACAGCAGACAGACGGACATAGTTAGACCAACTCGGCTGGTGATACTGATCAAGGATGTATAAATTTTATGCTCTACCTGTTACATACTTTCCGTCGAATCTAATATACACCTTTACTCTATAAGCAACAGATATAAAAATCGTATACTTGTTGCGGATAGCATTAGGGCTAAGTAGCGGATATTCTAATAGTGGAAGTCGGCTTAGCTTTTTATTATTAAATCGTTTACATTTAAGTTGCCACGTACGCTAGTATAGCAATACATTAAGAAGTTAACTTAAATAAAAAACATATCCATTCTCTAACATATTTAATTACTTAGATGGAATTTTAGGAATTAATGATAGTTCGGAAGACATATTTATTGCTCATATCTCTTTTGGGATGACACTGAAATATTTACTGGCGAAATTATTGAGTACACTATTACAAATTTCGGTCGATAAAAATTCCGTTTAACATCAATTTTATATAAGAAAATTAGACAATTTTAGAATTGCAGATACAAACATAAGAACTTTCGACACGGTTTATAATTCGTAGTCTTGTTGTTATAAAAATAAGGTTAACATTGTAACTGACTTTCGCATATAGATTAGTTTCTTTTCTTGGAATTTTCTACTGCATCATTTGAAGATACCTATTCTCCTCCAACAAAGATGTCAGGGATGTTGTCATATCGTTGATCACCATATTTGTCCCGGAATATGGATGTGTAGAACTGCTAACATCAGGCCACAATATATTATTTGATTGCACTCCAGACAATCCTTGAATTTGATCAGCAGATGTATTGTTTGTCTCCACCCAGTTTTGACAACTTTGTACGTATTCTAAAGTACGCTGGTATGTATCTGACTGCATTGAACTCGTATTACTCGCACCAACTGTTTTTTGTGTGTTTGAATTTGAATAAGTTAAGGGTTGATTCTCTAATGTGGAAATCTTGCCATCATTATTTATGTTTATAGAAGGAGACATTTGAGACTGGCTTATGATGCCACATTGAATCTCGTTATTTTGGTCTCTATTTAGTTTGGAAACATTTCCTGAGTCTATTCTTGAAAATGTTGGAACTACATTTAGATCTGGCAAGCTTGTCATTGATGAGTCAATGATTTCATTCTGATTTGATTTAGTTATCTGTCGGTGATAGGTTGATAATGGGGTCTGCTGTTGCTTGAAACCAATATCAATATTTAAAGTTTTATCTGTCTCTTGGGGAAAGGAACTGCATTTAGTTTGCTCCTGCTGGTGTGGCACAGCTCCCATACTCGTATCTCTCTGGCTAATTAAGCCCCCAGTTGTTGTCATTGTATGCCCTTTATGCGTTGACAAGTTTGATGTATTTGGTTGTATATCTATTGAGACATCAAAGTTGGAAGTCGGTAGTATAATTTGTTTATTTATTGGATTTGAATTTGACTTTAAAAGTAATCGGTTGTCGTTTGATGTTATGATTTCAGGTACAATTGACTTGATACCTGCATCTTCTTTCTCCATATAATTTTGATCGTCCTTCACCAAATTTAAGTACTGAAGCATCTCATCAGGAAGTATAAGCTCTTCAACTTCATCCAAATTTATTCTCTCATTTGGATGCTGCTCACTGGTCATAGTCATTTCAGCCTTCATTGGAACATGGCATGGTCCTTTTCTTAAACTATTCTCGTTACTAGAGTATGTTATATTTATGTTCCTAGTCTTTCCAATGGGAATTTGCAAATTTTGAAGTGGGCTATTTAAGCGAGGAACATTAGCTACTGTATTCAAACTTATGTTTGGCAATGGCTCAGATTGACGTCGTAATATATTGTTAGGCATTCCTTTATCAATTTCAACCTCCTCAACCGGTCCGTTGTTGCCTAAATGTAGAGATTGCATAAAACTGGGAATGGAAAATCGGCCGCCAGTTGGGTTCTGATAACAACTCCCAGAGTCTGTCGCCTGCAGGTGCTTCAAATTGGTGGCAATTAAATGAGACGATGGAGGTGGAGGAAGACTGTTATTGTAAAAACCAAAACTCGGTTTATTAATAGAAGCATTTGGGCTGCAGTGTGCGTTCGAGTCCTTGTTTATTGGAGTCAATCCTGATGTTGAAGTAAGGGCGTAGGAGTTGGCTGCATTTGACATTTGGCTAGAGCGTCGTGAGCATCCTGGGGAAATTGGATCATAGAAGGAAGCTGTGGCTGTGTTGTACGAAGGGCCTGGGCGCATTGTAGATATTGAAGACACCTGTGATGATTGACTACTACGGCGACTTTGCATACTACCATAATATGTGCTTGCAGTGGAGTTTTGACTATCGCGACGAAAATGTCCTTGCAGAAAACCGGATGCGGTGGGAAAGCTTTGCTTATTGAATGTTATATTTGATTGATTTTGTGATAGGTCTTCTGGAAACCCTCCCATACCCGTATTCAGGGGCATTGGAACTGTAATATCACAAGTGGTACCAGGCTCCATCTTGAGTTCTGTTATACGCTGGTTAAGTTCACTAATTCCAATGGTGCGATTGCTTTCGGGAATGTTACCAAGCATAACCGTACTAGAGTTTATACCTTTAGTTTGCAAACGACTCCTGAATCGTTGCCTTGAAACAACACCACCTCCAACAGTCGAGGCCGACGAATTTCCGGTGCCAATATTTACCATAGCACGCAAGACAATTGGTAGGTCAGCCACGTCTACGTCATCGTCACAATTCCAGCCGTCATCTAAAGCTATATGTTCGGCGGCACCATCGGGTGAATATGTTAAAAAACAGTCTGAAGCTCGTACTCCATTTACCAACTGGTGATGTGGCGAACTTCCATCAGATTCAGATTTAATGCTGGGACTAGACATGCCTATAAGTTTTCCCATCTGCAGGTCTTCGCTGCAAGGGCTTGAGTCAATATTATGCTCTTGGAGGTTATGCCGACCTTGACCACTGTCTCTGTGGAACCGAGAGTTGGCATCGTTTAGTGGCAAGCCCTTATGTTTTTTATTTGCATAGAACTCAGCACCATGAACTGTTTTAACATGTTTACGCAAAGAACTTGGGTCGGTGTAACGTTTCGTGCAGCCAGGAGCTTTACAAATGTACGGTTTCTAAAAGATTTCAACCTTAAATTATTATTATTTGAGGACGGTTGTGCTCTTACCTCATTGCTGTGAGTACGATTTTGGTGCTTTGCTCGATCGCTCGCATTACTAAACGCCTTGCTGCAACCCGGATATTCGCACGTATAGGGTTTCTCGCCTGTATGCGACCGTAAATGAGTTTTTAGGTTTTCCAAGCGTGAGTATGCCTTAAAACAGCCTTCAAACTAAAATATAAACACAAACCATAAGGCATACAAGAATCAACAATATTAAATAAAATTAATCTTACTGTGCATTTATGTGGCTTTTCGCCGGTATGACGACGCATATGCACAACTAACATGTACTGCGCTTTAAATGGTTTTTCACCACGGGTACAATTTTCCCATCGACAGACAAAAGCTTTTTTATTGGTTTGGATATGGTCGTTATTTATATGTTTAACAAGTTCATCTTGCGTAATAAATTCAATGCAACAGCTTCGCCAATGACAATTTGTTTCTATAAAATCTCCAGGTTCATCCTTAATATCCGTCGTATCAGCGTTGGCACAATCATATTCATTCAATGGAGTCGACGCTGATCCACAATTAATAAACTCTTCACAGCGGCTGCTTGTTTTTACATCTCCAGCAATACTTCTGGTTTTGTTTGCTGTGTGGTTATAACAACGGTCAGACAAATGCGATGATGCACTGTCCGCTTCCACTTGGGCCACGCTACCCGATGTTGATGAGGGCTGCTCAGACACAGTGTTTTTCTGCTGTCGATTTCTATGGTTTCCGTCATCAAAGTTGTTTTGCTAGAAACATTAAATAAATATGTAAGTATGTATAATTTTATTAAACAATTCAAAATTACCGAGAGTGCTGCCCCCAGTTTATGTTCACCAGTAACTACTCTTGCTGTTGACGATGGTGTTATTTGTCCAGGTAAATCGTTTAGATTAGCATGAACGTCATTTAGGCTTAAGGCGGCAGCGCTTGCAGCGTGGCTCATAGTAAACCCGGTGGCAGCTGCTTGTTGTGTAGTCATCGGGTTTAAAAGACCTGCACTTGCACGCAACAAATGAGCTTGTATCTGTTGTAGACGTGGTGCCAATGTTGAATGTGCATGAGACATGGGATTAATGGCACTAGCTGAAATGTGACCATATGAACCACTTGCCGCGCTGCTTCCTCGAGAGCCATTCATAATTGTGGCCAAGGAGTTTGGTGAAAATCTAATCATTGAATTGATGTCAAACGAATCCGAATAAGGCGATGAGGAAAGGGCTCGTTTGCGGCTGATGCTTGCACGAATACTACCGCCTGGCGGCCGAGGACTACTTAATCGCCTGTTGCCATCAATGCTAAAGTGAAAATCTGTACTGGCGAGAGATCCCGCAGCCGCTGCTGCTACAGCCGCATGATGGAGGTCACCTAGGGAGCCCAATCCTCGGGAGCCCAAAAAATCTCCTGATCCCAAACCTAGTCCCGCAAGGTGGAAAGCTGACGCACAATTGACGTAAGGATCTAGAAGTTTAAAAGTATTAATTTGAAAATGTTTAATAAGTATACTGTGTAGAGATATAATAAAAGCAATACCATGAAATGATGTAGTTGAACTATTTCGTTGAAGAGAATACAATTGTTCCATATATCCGGGGATTCTATAGGCTGGGTGAAACTCATGTGCATGAGGCTGTCCAGTAACATTTAAACTATGAACGTGTTGATGCTGATGATTTTGATGGTGACCAGAAGTATTAGCAAGAAGAGTGTTTCCATTACATATGGGTGGTTGAACTGACGTTGCTGTTTTATGGGAATCGGAAGCTTCAACCGTTTGAATCATAGATGAAACTCCAACTGAGCTGGAAACGTCTGTTGTGTGTACGTGGTTAATGCATGGAGATACTGGTAAAACTGTTGCCGCGGCAGCCACGGCAGCAGCTCGCCTGGATGCTAGAAACTGCAGTTCAGAATATCTACAAAAAGGTACATTTAGTTTTTAAATTACTAATTATTCATTTGTAAATATTATTTTATTTACTTAAAACTAGTTCCATTGCCATTTTTGAATATATCATTATTGCATAGTTTACATTAAAAAATCTCAAAAAACGTTGTAAAAGCATGTTGACATTAGTCTTGCAAGAGGATAGTAAAGTTCAAAACAAGGAAGAACGCTATAGTCGAGTACCTCGACTATCAGATACCCGTTACCCTCAAAGGGACAAAAGGGAAATGGAGATATGCAAGCAGAAAGCGAGACTGAAATGCGTCACCACCTAACCCTGATCTCAATATATGGTTATGTGGGCGGTAGACAGATTTAAGCGTTATGGGCGTTAGACTGGGCGTCAATTTTTGGTCAACCGATAGGTATTGACGAGACTAATACATTTCAGTAAATTTGTTTTCTTGCATGAAAATTGTGGGCGCCACAGGCTTGGGCGGTTTGTGGGCGTTAAAGTGGGAGTGGCATATTCGCGAAACAAACTTGCGCTGCGCTCAAGGCTACGGAATCTAAGCCTGAAATCCCAATTCTCTATCTTTGATAGATTCCGAGATATCCGCGTTCATACCTACGATTTTTTGAAGTTTGTGGGCGTTAAAGTGGGCGTGGCAAACTTTTTTAGGTCAATTGATGAGAACAATACATTTCAGTTAAAATTTGTATTCTAACATCAAAACTGTATAAGCCACAGATTTGGGTGGTTTGTGGGCGTTAGAGTGGGCCTGGCACGCTGCTGAAACAAACTTGCGCTGCGTAAGAATTAGAGGAATCTGCACACCAAATCTCAATAGCCTAGCTCTTTTAGTTTCGGAGATCTCAGCGTTCATCCGGACGGACAGACTGACGGATAGACGGACAGATAGACATGGCTAGATCGACTTGGCTAGTGTTCCTGATCAACAATATATATACTTTATGGGGTCGGAAATGCTTCCTTCTGCCTGTTACATACTTTCCGACGAATCTAGTATACGCTTTTACTCTACGAGTAACGTGTATAAATATTCTCCTCAAAACTCTTATAATTTCAAACTATCAATTTATAAAATATCATAATGAGCCATTTAAATATATATTCAAATTCGTCAATCTAAGTACCAGGAGATAAGTTCTCAACAAAAGGGTCCGTCACATATTTGCCTCTCGCCTTCTTATAGCTAAAAACTTATTTCGTCGATTTGACGCATCTACATTTAAACACTAGATCCCCGCAGTTCCAAAAATCCCTAGACATTCATCAGGTAATTGTGGCACTCATGACATTTTGTGTGATGGAATTATCCGGGAATTATATTTATACGCGAGACGAAGATAGGGCAATCTATGATTAAATCCTTTTGTTTGTTTTCTGCCGACCTTGACAACGGCAGACGACGCCAAAAAGTTTTCAAATTCCGGATGATCGGCATAACAGTTAACGCCATATTGCAGATGCACCTTTTACGTTGGTACGAACTCCACTTTTTAAGGAGAATATATACAAGTGTACTCAGAAAAAGTGTTTACGGCGTTAACGTCATTGAATTATTTTTTTTAGCTTGGATAGTGTTAGAAATATTCTTGACTCGCTGGCTCATGCGAATAAATTGTACATCTCTAGACAAACGTCACATTCTTTGTTGGCGCCTTGTTATGAATCACCAACACAATACATGAAAACAAGACAGAACGCTATAGACGAGTACCTCGACTATCAGATACCCGCTACTCAACTTAAGGGACCAACGGGAAATGGAGATATGCAAGCAGCAAAGCGAGATTTAAATGCGCCACCTACCGGCGGAAGACAGATTTAAGCATTATGGGCGTTAGAGTGGGAGTGGCAAATTTTTTTTTGGATCAATCGATAGGTATTGACGAGACCAATACATTTCAGTTAAAATTTTTCATCTAGCATAAAATTGTGGGCGCCACAGGTTTGGGCGGCTTGTGGGCGTTATAGTGGGCGTGGCATATTCGCGTGACAAAATTGCGCTGCGTAAAAAGCTACGGAATCTAAATCTGAGATCCCGATTCTCTATCTTTGATAGTTTCCGAGATATCCACGTTCATACTTACGATTTTTTGAAGTTTGTGGGCGGTTTGTGGGTGTTAAAGTAGGCGTGGCAAACTTTGTTTTGGGTCAATCGATAAGTATAGTATATAGTAGTATCTGCATGTCTAATCCCAGTATTGTAGCTCTTATAGTTTCCGAGATCTCAGCAATCATCCGGACGGACAGACGGACATGGCTAGATCGACTCGGCTAGTGATCCTGATCAAGAATATATATACTTTATGGGGTCGGAAAAGCTGTCGGGCTGAAACATTCCCAAGTCTTCTTTTTTTGCAGGTAGTATATAAGTCGGAACCAGCCGGATCGGACAACTATATCTTATAGCTCCCATAAGAATAATCGTAAAAAACATTTTTGGTGTTTTTATACCTTTGCAGAGGATATATTGGTTTCAGTCAGAAGTTTGCAACGCAGTGAAGGAGACGTTTCCGACCCCATAAAGTATGTATATTCTTCATCAGCATCACTAGACGAGTCGATCTAGCCATGTCCGTTGTCCGTCCGTATATTCGCAAACTAGTCTCTCAATTTTAAAGCTATCGGGCTGAAACTTTCGCAAAAGTCTTCTTTGTTTTGCAGGTAGTATAGAAGTCGGAACCAGCCGGATCGGACATCTACATCTTATAGCTCTAATAGAAATAATCGGAAAAAAATATTTCTTTGGTGTTTATTAACATATAAACTCTTACGCTTGGAAATAACATTTTTTAATTAGTTCTAAATTTCGGATTTAATTTTATCAAAATCAGACGACTATATCAAATAGCTGCCATAGGAACGACCGGAAAATTGTTGGGAAAATAACATGAAACAAATTATAGCTTCGGTGTTTTTTAACATATAATCTCCTACTCTTGGAAATAACATTTTTTAATTAGTTCTAAATTTTGAATTTAATTTTGTCAAATTCGGTCGACTATATCACATAGCTGCCATAGGAACGATCGGAAAATTGGTGGGAAAATAATATGAAACAAATTATAGCCTCGGTGTTTTTTGACATATTGTCTTATACTATTGGGAAAATCATTTTTTTTTATTTTTAAATTTAATAATTATAACTGCAAGGGCATACAAACTTCTGCTTGCCGAAGGTAACTTCCTTTCTTGTTTAACATATAACCTCCTACGGTTGGAAATAACATTTTTAGTTAGTTCTGAATTTCGAGTTTTATATTATCAAAATCGGACGACTATATCATATAGCTGCCATAGGATCGATCGGAAAATTGGTGGCTGTTTTTTGACATATTATCTTATACTATTGGTGATTTAATTTTTTGTATTTTTAAGAATTTCGAATTAAATTTACTAATTATAACTGCAAGGGTATACAAACTTCGGCTTGTCGAAGTAACTTCCTTTTTTGTTTTCTTTGAAGTGTGTCTGAAGATTTTGAAGCTTATCCGCAATTCACGTAGCATGGTCTGACTGTCAAGCAGCTGGGTTTGTTGACAACCGGAAAACAAATTAATTAGAGCAATATAAAAAAGAAGACTCTGCTGATGCACAATGAAATTAAAATTAAAATAAATGGAATGTTCAACGAATGTATTTAGTAATGTAAATTAGTAGCTTAAAGCTTCCTTCTCGTTTCACCGATGGTTCGCTATCTTTCCCGCCCCACCTGCAGCTTTTTTTAGGTTATCACTTTGGGCGGCAGTTCACGTAGTGACGAAGCGCACCAGAAGGGTGTGCAAAGGAGACCACTATATATACACGAATGCAAATCTACTGTAATCGTCCGATTGTTTCGAATGATACATCAATCGAAAGGTATTGCAAAAACTAAAAGGATTACATACCAAGACATTAAAGTTTTAATTAATTTTGTATAAAAAGCAATGAAAGTGTAAAAGTGAAAATTTATAAAATTTGATCTATTGGGGCCGGTGGGGATAAATACCCCCCGCTATTAACCTACCTCTATTCTCACTCAAAATTAAAAAGTTTGACTTTAACTTTCCGGTTCTTCCTATGGCAGCTATATGATATAGTAGTCAGATTTTTATTAAAAAGATTTCGTAATTCTGAAATATTAATCTAATTTATATACCCAAGTAGAAGGGAATAAAATCAACAAGGAAGAACGCTATATTCGAGTACCTCGACTATCAGATACCCGTTACTCAGCTTAAGGGACCAAAGAGAAATGGAGATGTGCAAGCAGCAAAGCGAGATTGAAATGCGCCACCTACCGGCGGTAGACAGACTTAAGCGTTATGGGCGTTATAGTGGGCGTGGCAAATTTTTTTTGGATCAATTCAACCCATAAAGTATATATATTCTTGATCAGCATGACTAGACGAGTCGATCTAGCCATGTCCATCTGTCCGTCTGTCCGTCCGTTTCTACGCAAACTAGTCTCTCAGTTTTAAAGCTATCGGGCTGAAACTTTCCCAAAAGTCTTATATCTTTTGCAACTATATCTTATAGCTCCTATAGAAATAATCGGAAAAAACAATTTTTTTAAATTATATCTTTGGTGTTTTTTAACATATAACCTCCTAAGCTTGGAAATAACATGTTTTAACAAGTTTTGAATTTCGAGTTAAATTTTATAAAAAAACGACGACTATATCATATAGCTGCCATAGGAACGATCGGAAAATTAGTGGGATAATAATATGAAACAAATTATAGCTTCGGTGTTTTTATCATATAACCTCCTACGCTTGGAAATAACATTTTTTAATTAGTTCTGTATTTCGAATTTAGTTTTATCAAAAGCGAACGACTATATCATATGGCTGCCATAGGAACGATCGGAAAATTGGTGGGAAAATAATTTGAAACAAATTATAGCTATTGTGTTTTTTGACATATTATCTTATACTATTGGGAATATCATTTTTTGTATTTTTAAATAAAATAATTATATCTGCAAGGGTATACAAACTTCGGCTTGCCGAAGTTAACATCCTTTCTTGTTGTTTGATTAAATTAACCTAAAAAAATTTTAATTTACCAGAAAAGTTTTATTAACTATACTTCGGATTTTATGTGACTTACAAGTTTATCCAATAGCTTCCTAATTTGTATTTATTGAAGTTATCAATAAAAGACATTAAATATACGTGCTTTTATATAAAAATATGTCGCAATACGTTTTAAAAAATGTTTACATGTAACGGACGACTATACGGATAATTAATGAGGAAAAAAAGGAAAACACAAGAACTCAAAGTTGAACTTTGTTTATTGTTTTTGTTTATTATCTAATCCTATACTTCTGTGGGCAAAAAGTAAGGTGAATTTGTTTTTCTTTCGATTTTCGTGGAGTGGTGCGCTAGAATTCCTTCCACCCGGCCAAACTGCTAGTAAGGAATATTATTTAAGCGTTATGCGTCGTTTGCATGAAACAATTCGCCCAAAAAGGGCACAGGCTCAAATTTGAAATAAGTCATGGAAACCTAAATAATGCGAGTAATTATCTAAGTTATTTGCTATAGAAGTTACATTTTCAAACCTTTTTTTGTAATTGGTGGTTTTCCTTTGATTTTGAGTACCACAAAAATATGGTATACATTATTTTGCGCTAGCGATTTAAAAGACAACCAGTCCTTCAAATGTTAAGACCAACTTTAGTAAAAAAGTCTGATTAGGAAACGGATATCTGATAGTCGAGGTTCTCGACTATCCTTGTTTTTTAATGCAAGGTGACTAAAGGGCGTTACATTGAACGGGGCAAACTGTTTTAGGTCAGTCTATACGTATAATCGTAACCAATTCATTTATGTTTAAACTTTGTTCTAGCAACAAAACTGTGGACTCAACAGTTTTGTACGGTTTGTAGACGTAAGAGTCGACCAGATCGACTTAGCTAGGGATCCTGATCGAGAATATATATACGTTACAGGGTTGGAAACGCTACCTTCTACCTGTTACATACTTTTCGACGAATCTTATATACCCTTTTACTCTACATGTAACCGGTATACAAATTCGCTAAACAGACAATCCGACAAACACACATATAAACATGTCCTAAAACAAAAAAAAACAAGAAAGGAAGTAGCTTCGGCAAGCCGAAGCTTATATACCCTTGCAGCTATAATTATTAAATTTAAAAACACAAAAAATGATATTCCCAATAGTATAAGATAATATGTCAAAAAACACCGAAGCTATAATTTGTTTCATATTATTTTCCTACCAATTTTCCGATCGTTACTATGGCAACTATATGATATAGTCGTCCGATTTTGATAAAATTAAATTCGAAATTCAGAACTAATTAAAAAATGTTATTTCCAAGCGTTGTAGGTTATATGTTGAAAAACACCGAAGCTATAATTTGTGTCATATTATTTTTCCACCAATTGTCCGATCGTTCCTATGGCAGCTATATGATATAGTCTTCCGATTTCGATAAAATTTAATTCGAAATTCAATACTAATTAAAAAATGTTACTTCCAAGCTTAGGAGGTTATATGCCAAAAAACACCAAAGATATAATTTTGTAAACATTTTTTTTCCGATTATTCCTATGGGAGCTATAAGATATAGTTGTCCGATCCGGCTGGTTCCGACTTATATACTACCTGCAAAAGATATAAGACTTTTGGGAAAGTTTCAGCCCGATAGCTTTAAAACTGAGAGACTAGTTTTCGTAGAAACGGACGGACAGACGGACAGACGGACAGACAGACGGACGGACAGACGGACATGGCTAGATCGACTCGTCTAGTCATGCTGATCAAGAATATATATACTTTATGGGGTCGGAAACGTCTCCTTCACTGCGTTGCAAACTTCTGACTGAAATCAATATACCCTCTGCAAGGGTATAAAAATGTAAATAAGTAACCAGATTCTGTGGTGATAAGTAACAGACGACTGGAAAAAATGAACTAAATATACCAAACCATACCAAAGAGTCTACTGAGAACTTACTATTGCCCATTACTAGGTTACAAGCGTTACGGCCGGTATCTCGAGTCACTTTAAAAGTCACATCTGTCCGAAAAAGTTCGGGGTCAGATAAAAATGTAAAAATGAATCAGATTTCTCGTATCCTTTAATATAACTGAACAAGTAACAATGTCAAAGTGCTGTTAATCACAGAGTTAAGAAGTTATATTTGGTTTTTGTTTTTGTTTATTATGTTCATTTATGTGTAATTTTACCGAGCCGAATAAGGGTTCTTATTAGAGCTAACTCTTAAATTGTCGCTCAAGAAACATTTCCTTAAAGGTACTTCATCTGCCCGATAGAAGTTACTGTGGAAATCAGAAAAGTTGGGTATGATCGGAACTTAAAATGTGAGGCCAACCCTGTGATAGGTTGTCGTAGGATAATCCCGCAGAATTGAAAATCTGCAGTGATGGTCCGATCGTAGTGGGTAATACACCAGTAGAATCGTATTACGTAACTAAAAGGATGCCACAAGAAATTCCCCAGTTAAAATAAACACACTATCTAAAATTTGCTTGTTCGGCACGCTACTTTGCATTGCTTGTGGTCGTAGAAGCTTAAATATTTTGGTGAAGAGGGCCGGATGAGTTAATTTTATATATAGTTTATATATTTTGTCGCATGTAAAATCATTTTTGTATATTTTAGGTGCGATCGTCACAATAACATAAAGAGACTTCGCTATAACAGTTTTAAAAGAGTCTCTTTGGATCACAAGTATAATTAACAAGAAAGGAAGCTCACTTCGGCAAGCCGGCCCTTGCAGGCCGTTCCCTTGGGAGCATTGTATGTATAGAGCTATCCAATATTTAGAAAACTAAAAATCAATTTACAATCGTATATGTTGACCGAAAACTAAATATAACGGTCTTTGTATTATTTTGATATTAATTATTCGATCGTTCCTATTGCAGCTAAATTCTTAAATATTAAAAGAATAATATTCCAAAGAGTAGAAGTTAACATGTCAAAAACACAAAAGTTAAAATTGTTTGCCTTTTTTAAAAAAAAAATATTTTTATGATTATTCCTATGGGAACTATAGGATATAGTTGTCCGATCCGGCTCGTTTTCACTTACATACTACACTTACTACAGAAATATGACTTTTGAGAAGGTTTCATCCCGATAGCTTGAAAACTGAGAGAGCAGTTTGCGTAGAATCCGACAGACGTACATACAGACGGACTGACGAACATAGCTAGATTGACTCGTCTAAAGATGCTGATCGAGAATATATATACTTTATACTTTGCATTTTAATTCCTTATATGTATATATAATACTCCTTATGATATTAATAATAACATTACAATCGCCCATTAAGATAATGCCAATTATTTCTTAATATTATTGGCATGATATCCAAACAGGATCTAAGCTAAAGGAACTAGTTATGACATTGAAATCTAAACTGCGCTTTCCATTTAAAAACATAAAAATGTACATACAGATCAAGATAAATTAAGAGAGAACGTTACAGTCGACTTCCTCGACTATCAAATATCCGTTACTCAGCTAACCATTTTCAGAAAAATAATACTTTACTTATTATCCAATGGTTCTATTTTAAAAACAAGGAAGAACGCTATAGTCGAGTACCTCGACTATCAGATACCCGTTACTCAGCTAAAGGGGCCAAAGGAAAATGGAGATATGCAAGCAGCAAATGCGTCACCTACCGGCGGTAGACAGATTTAAGCGTTGTGGGCGTTAGAGTGGGCGTGGCAAAGTTCTTTTTAAATCAATAGATAGGTATTGACGAGACCAATACATTTCAGTTAAAATTTTTTATCTAGCATGAAAATTGTGGGCGCCACAGATTTGGGCGGTTTGTGGGCGTTAGAGCATATTCGCGTAGCAAACATGCGCTGCGCTCAAGCCTACGGAATCTAAATCTGAAATCCTGTTTCTCTATCTTTGATATTTTCCGAGATATCCGCGTTCATATTTACGATTTTTTGAAGTTTGTGGGCGCTTTGTGGGCGTTAAAGTCGGCGTGGCAAACTTTTTTTTTTTTAGGGCAATCGGTAGGTATTGATGAGGACAATACATTTCAGTTAAAATTTTTTTTCTAGCATCAAAACTGTAGGAGCCACAGTTTTGGGCGGTTTGTGGGCGTTAGAGTGGGCGTGGCACTCTTCTGAAACAAACTTGCGCTGCGCAGGATTCTCAGGAATCTGCATGCCTAATCCCAGTATTGTAGCTCTTATAGTTTCCGAGATCTCGGCGTTCATACGGACAGACGGACAGACGGACAGACGGACAGACGGACACAGCTAGATCGACTCGGCTAGTGATCCTGATCAAGAATATATATACTTTATGGGGTCGGAAACGCTTCCTTCTGCCTGTTACATACTTTCCGACGAATCTAGTATACCCTTTTACTCTACGAGTAACGGGTATAAGAAGGGAGAACGCTATAGTCGAGTACCTCGACTATTAGATACTCGTTACTCAGCTAAAGGGACCAAAGGGAAATGGAGATATGCAAGCAGCAAAGCGAGATTGAAATGCGCAACCTACCGGCGGTAGACAGATGTAAGCGTTAAGGGCATTAGAGTGGGAGTGGCAAATTTTTTTTTGGATCAATCGATAGGTATTGACGAGACCAATACATTTCAATTTAAATTTTTTATCTAGCATGAAAATTGTGGACGCCACAGGATTGGGCGGTTTATGGGCGTTAGAGTGGGTGTGGCATATTCGCATAACAAACTTGCGCTGCGTACAAGGCTACGAAATCTTAATCTAAAATCCCAATTATCCGTCCTTAATAGGTTCCGAGATATCCACGTTCAAATTCACGATTTTTTGAAGTTTGTGGGCGGTATCAATCGATAGGTATTGACGAGAGCAATACATTTCAGTTAAAATTTTTTCTCTAGCATCAAAACTGTAGGAGCCACATTTTTGGGCGGTTTGTGGGCGTTGGAGTGGGCGTGGCACTCTACTGAAACAAAATTGCGCTGCGTAAGATGCTCAGGAATCTGCACGCCAAATCTCAGTAGCCTAACTCTTATAGTTTCCGAGATCTCAGCGTTCATCCGGACAGACGGACAGACGGACATGGCTAGATCGACTCGGCTAGTGATCCTGATCAAGAATATATATACTTTATGGGGTCGGAGACGCTTCCTTCTGCCTGTTACATACTTTCCGACGAATCTAGTATACCGTTTTACTCTACGAGTAATGGGTATAATTATCGGCGTGGCGGTAGAGATTGATAGGCGGAATAATAAAAATTTATATTAAATTTCAACTCTTCAATTTTTTGGCGGTTTGTGGGTGGAAGTGGAGACATTTCAGTTAATATTTATATATCATTCTTTATTTTATTTACCATTACTTATTTTTATTACCATTAAAAGCCACAGTTGGACATACATTGACATCAGAACTATTGTATGTTGAATGTGCAATCATCACTAGTTTCTTTACCTCGTTAATATTTTTTTTGTTTGATACTGCATAGGGCCGGAAATCTTTCTAATATCTGTAATACACTTTTCTCCGAATACAATATACACTTTTACTCTACGAGTAACGACTATAAAAAGGCCCCGATTGGGACATACCTAGGAACAATCCGATCAGACTTAAAAAATTCATTTTTTAAAGAAGTTTTGCGCAGTGTAATAAACTTAGTCTTAAAAAATTGTATTATTTATATCAAACCTGATAAAGGTTGAAATTCTTCACGTTCGGGCGACTATATCCCTAAGACAAATATAGTACAATATGCCTAGTTTTTTGTTCTTAAAGATTTGTATTTTATTTATTTATTTTCTATTTAGTCCCATTAGCAGTCGTTATATACCGAAGTCGGTTTCCGTTACTAGCCTTGGTTAAATGTTTACTTTTAAAAAGGCTTTCTGGGGGTGCCACTTAAATCGCTTTGCATTGATTTCGTCTAGAAATTACATTGATGAACATTAGAAACCCACCCCAATTCAATCTTATGTTATATATGTATAGGTATTCCTCTTAATTTTTAGATCCTACCAGCTGCGTTAGATGAAAATTTGTTCGGAAATTAATTTTAAGCCTTAAAGACTAGTTAGCGTAGGCGTACGGACAGACTATCGATACGGTCTCTTTAATTATAGTTTAAATATTGATCTCTTTATGGTCCAACTAAAGACCAAGAGTAATATTTAGAATATACAAAATGAAAACTTACGCAAGGGGAAAATATGTTGGCAGTGCGTAGGCGTCCATTTCATTAGGGTTTGTCCCCAAATATTGAAGACCGATTAAATTTTACGTGTAACTTAAATCCTTTTATTTTGGATTCACCGTCGGAGAATCAAACATTTTTATGGGCACGTTTAATGGCACTGTCGCAAATATTTTTAATATATCATACGAATTTTCACTTTTTATTAGAATTTTTAGCAAATATTTTTAAAACTATGGTAAACATTGAATCCTTTAATACGTAAGTATATTTTCTAGTTTTAACTGTTACTGTGTATGCGCTCGACTTTCTTCACCACAAATTTGATTATAAAATTTCATCTTTCACATTAAAGGTCGCAAATTTATACTTTTATCAGCCAATTTCAAGTAGCGAATAATAAAAATAAATTATGTATGACAAAGTCAATAACGTGTGTATGCTGCGTCTTAATGCTGTGTTTCTTGCGAGTGGACTGAGCGATATTAACACTAGCTCTTGCAATGCTTCGTTAGTTTAGATGGAGCAGTTCGGATCTTCTCTCCTCTCACAAATATCTTTTTCCGAGCACAAATACAGGTACAGATGCTAACATAGATACGTATTGAATTACAAACACCATCATAAAAACAATACAGTAACAAGTGTAATGCTGATTCCAGTGTCTGTGTGTACCTACAGATCACGAACAGTCGACGAAGGCGGGCAGATCGAAGATGGCTACACAATACACAAACATGAGCAAAGATACATTTCTGTTACAGTGTTGACAATTTAGCTATTTTCCAGTTTTAGTATATTAAGGCGAAGGTGTTACTATTTTACACGTTTATTTTGATTTTAGTTTTAGGAGGAAGGTAAATTTTTGCCTCGACGTCCCCACTCGACAATTTTTTGATATGCAGAAAGCGTACAAGTTATTAGCCGCACCTACAACGAACAACACTTACGCTCACAGTCACTTACACTACACTCCTTTTCTCTCACTACATTTTATCTCTCACTTCTTATTTCAGTTCTCAGTTCTCTCCTCTGCCATTGTTTTGGAGAGGGTTTGTAGGCTTATGTATGTGTATACGTATTAATGTACATAAGTATATAAACAAGTATTTGTATAGAGTTCGTCGGATTTCTTAATTATACCTTTGCAAAGGGGATACTCGATCACCACCGATAAAAGCAAGTCTGTTATAGTCCCGCACTTTTGACTGGTTGAATCCGTTGCACATGTTTTTTTTGAGTTAGGGCACAAGTATAAAAGGCTGTGGAGTCGGATAACTTTGACACAAAGCATAGGCCTTTTAAGGTAGGTGGGTTGTAGGAAATTAAAAAAAAGAGAAAACGCTATAGTCGACGGCCTCGACTATCAGATACCCGAAACTCAGCTAACAAATAAGCGCCACCTATCGTTTATTCCTATCGACTGTTTACGAGATTTCACTAACACGCCACATAACGTGAAACCTAGATGGCGCTAATGAAATTTCGTAAGCAGCCGATTTTCTGTATGAATATATCTCCATCCCTCCCGCACTCTATTGAGATTGCTAACTATATATTATTGTTAGGGTATAACTTTTTAATGAATGGTCCGACTTGAAAAGATTTTGGTATGTACAAAATATTAAAAAAATGTGGTCGCTAGACGAGTTTTAGCGTTACTGGCGATTTTTTTAAATTGATTTCTGAAACAACTTGTGTTTCGAAAAAATCCCCCAAGAACCTACATGCCAAGTCCCAACACTATAGCTCTTATAGTTTCCGAGATCTCAGCGTTCATACGGACAGACGAACATGGCTAGATCGATTTAAAAAAAAAAATAAAAAAAGATTTAATCGTCATCGACTAAGATTTTAAGAACCTATTTGTCACGCTTAAGGATGCTGCATGTTGAATTTCAAAATCTGAAAGAAGTCATTAAAACGAGTCCCCTTTTGGTGTTCCTTGCTCACACTGTGATTATAGAAAATGCCTGTAAAGGCAAAACAACTAAAAACCTTAAACGAAAATTGTAGGAAGCTTAAAACAACATTTGATATCAGATATTTTATACATTTCCTTAGAAAAAGGTAATAATAGTCAAATAGCTACGAAGGCAACTGTTACAAATACCCCCAGAATTGATAACCGGTTGCGATGGTTCCACACTAAAAGGATTTAATACCAATACTTTAGTAAAATGAAATGTTCAAAAGAAGGAGCGGTGAAAGTAAGCAACTAAAAATGTAGATAATTGTAGCTGTTAAGGATGGTGGGAGAAATGTCCCAGCATGTGTATATTCTTGCGTCTAATCTTGTATTCTATACGCGTCTAGTGACACCTTTAAAAATTATATCAAAAACAAGATTTTGGAAGAATTTTCAAAATGAATATTTGTTTCTCATTGCCGTTTGTACGTATCCAAACGCTTCTTTAGGGCCCTTGAGTCATTGAAATTGTGTTAAGCTGCTCGATATATAAAGCTTTAGTTTTACCCCTTCTAAAAACTCTATAGTTTAGCCGGGAAAAAGCTATAAAATGATAATTTAATGTGCTTAAATTGTGTCTTTATAGCTTTACAAATGTGCACATATTATTGTATGTATATAAGTATTAATAAGCAAAACAAAATCCCATTTACACTTATTTATGCTTAAGTCTGTGTCGTTGGGGTGGGCGTGGTACATGCGCTTTATTAGAAGTTCAGGAGTTTACATGTCATATCTTTAGCTTTTTAGTTTTCAGGACCACAGTGTCTGCTCGGAAATATGGCTAGATCGACTCAGCTAGTGATATTAACCTTTACCTTACAAGTAACTGGTATGAATTTCACACTAAAACTAAAACGTAAATATTGATAAATCTTAAGATTTATTCAAACAAAGTAATTCAATTTTCAGTGAAAAAAATCATCAAGCAAGTGGGAGCTAGAGCGAACTTCTTATCACAAATTTCGTTTTTTCACTCTGCCTACAAAATAGGCTTTTGCAGGAAAATTCATTTTTAAAGCCGATAATATTGTGGTAATAATAACATGGAACACAACCTAGACGGATGTCCAGCAATTACACAGGACAAGCAATATTTTCTTAAAAATCGCCCAGCCCCCTCATAGCAATTATAAATTTCCTTAAGAAAAGCCATTATTACAATAAAATCTAAAATCAAAACTAATAAGCATTGTAAAATTAAGGCAATCTACTAAAAAAAAAATAGTGGAAGGCACCGCAGGTAGTACTACTCCATAATGTTAGTCTTAGTTTTAGCAAACTTTACTATCATCTTTAATTAATAAATAAAGAATGATTAAATATAAATAAATAATGATAAATATGAAATATATATAAATATGAGTATTCTTCATAAAGTTATGAATTGAGAACGCGTTATTGTGAAATCAACCAAAACGCGGTAGAAACAGGTTTTAAAAACTTTTGCACGTACTTTTAAACTACGGTATTAAGACAAATTACATTAAAAAGGATTGCTTAGGAATTTAAAATACCTTTTCAATGGCATAAAGCACAAGTCTGCTTACAGCTGTACAGCTGTTTTCTTGCTGAACTATTTTTTTTTTGCCATATAGTTATACCCGTTACAAGTAGAGTAAAAGGGTATACTAGATTCGTCAGAAAGTATGTAACAGGCAGAAGGAACCGTTTCCGACCCCATAAAGTATATATATTCTTGATCAGAACCACTAACCGAGTCGATCTAGACATGTCCGTCTGTCTGTCCGGATGAACGCTGAGATCTCGGAAACTATAAGAGCTTGGCTATTGATTTGGCGTGCAGATTCCTGAGCTTCTTACGCAGCGCAAGTTTGTTTCAGCAGAGTGCCACGCCCACTCTAACGCCCACAAACCGCGCAAAACTGTGGCTCCTACAGTTTTGATGCTAGAATAAAGATTTTAACTGAAATGTATTGTTCTCATCAATACCTATCGATTGAACCAAAAAAAAAATTTGCCACGCCCACTTTATCGCCCACAAGCCGCCCCCAACTTAAAAAAATCGTAAATATGAACGTGGATATCTCGGAAACTATTAAAGATAGAGAATTGGGATCTCAGACTTAGATTCCGTTCCCAGTTTTGGGCGGTTTGTGGGCGTTAGAGTGGGCGTGGCACGCTCTTATAGCTCTTATAGTTTCCGAGATCTCAGCGTTCATCCGGACGGACAGACAGACGGACATGGCTAGATAGACTCGGCTAGTGATTCTGATCAAGAATATATATACTTATGGGTTCGGAACCGCTTCGTTCTGCCTGTTACATACTTTCCGACGAATCTACTGTACCCTTTTATTCTACGAGTAACGGGTATAATAAATTAATTAATTAAACAAACAAAACACAAGTATACGAGGTATGAAAACAAGAAAGGAAGGTTTCTTCGGCAATCCGATGTTTGTATACCCTTGCAGTTATTATTATTAATTTAATTCGAAATTCTTTAAAATACAAAAAACAGTTTACAGTTACAGTTTTTTAATCGCGCTAATTAAAAAAAATTTGTATTTTGGCACACCTAGCAATTTTTCTCCTTAGGATTCTCATCATAGATCTCCGGATTATAAAATTCCTCCACTGCTGTAAAAAATATACACAATAGCAAGTGTAACGGCCCATATCGTAGAGAAGCAAATAAGGGACCTCCTTGGACCGCGATTTCCTAGGATTCGCCTTGAAAAGTTTATATGTTGATCATCCGTGGTCACGTAAACTCTGTCCATCGAGGATTTTTATTCGCGGGTTTGTGGCGTGGTTGCTAAAAAACACAATATATCAGATTTCTCGAATTTTTTAATGAATAAAAAGCATATATGTTTTTTATAGCATGTTATAGAAAATCCATTTTTTTTTTCAAGTCCCGCTACTTTAAAATTCGATTGAAAGAGAACCATGGCTGACGGCCAAGAAATTGTTAAGAATCCACCATTCATAGTAGTAGCGATCTGCTAGACATGATAACTGGAGACAGGATCATCAGAAAACTATATTATACATTTTAACGAATTTTCGACAAATATTTTTTGGTTTTATAATTTTTAAATTTAGTAAAAATTAAAATATCTTAAAACCTTTCGTTCAAGCATTAGCTTTTGAAATCTGAAAACATAACTTTTTGAGTTGTCGTGTCCACCGGCTTTCAAGTAGTGGTTTCGAGAAAAACTGAAATACGTTACGTCAGCCCAAACGACCTGAGGAACATAACTTTCAAAAACTACATCTCCTTCAAAGTATAGGTCTAATCGAAATGGTGTTTTTGGAGTGAGCTTTAGACAACTTAAATAATTTAAAAAAACAAAAAGAACATTTTTTGAAAACCCTATGTAACACATTAAATAATATTAGGGACCTTAACGATTATAATTTTAACAAGAAAGGAAGCTAGCTTCGGCAAGCCGAAGTTCCTATACCCTTGCAGTTCGTTCCCATGGAGCATTGTATGTACAAAGCTTTCCGATTTTTAGAAAACTAAAAAATAATTACAGATTTATTAAGAAAATGTTCCATTTAAATTTATTACCGTATGCGTTTACCGAAAACGAAATATAATAGTCTTTAAAATATTTTGACATTAACTTTCCGATCCTTCCTATGGCAGCTACAGTTGCGGCAAAAAAAATAGCACCAATGTGTAGGCAACTCTTCTTTTTGCTACAAAATGGTCACTTTTTGCAATATTTTTATTCTGTTTGTAAGGGTAAGTAGGGTTACATATCTACTAACTAAAAAAAAAGTGGTTACGCCCACAATGCGGATGGATTTTAAAACTTCCATGCATTTATCAAAAAAGTAGGAAAATTATGCGGCAACAAAAATAGCACTACTAACGGCTTTCGGCTTAAAACTTAATTTGCTCAGATTTTTCGGTTGTTTTTCGTTTTTTTGTATTAAGAATAAGTACTACTAAGTGAATTGGTAAAATAATGAATAAAATAGTGTTCCCAATGGGTCATTAAGCGCACTGTAATCGTAAAAATAGAAGGACATTCAAAAAGCCAAGTTATAAAGGCAATGCAAAAGATAAGTTAAGTTGAATCGTCGAATTTTTTAAAATAATGATTAGTAGGTATCTAAAACAGGAACACCAAAGAAAGCCGCTGCAGAAATGTTAAAAAACTATGTTTTTAATGCAAAACCGTAGAAAAAAAACTGCCCTCGAGCTATTTCGAAAGAGTCACACAACAAATTTGTCAAGGAAAGATTCTGGTGTCTAGTGACATCAAGGTCGGTCGTTTTTGTTGTTGTTGTTGCAGCCCAAGCTTTAGAACAATATTTTTTTACCTTAAGATGTATAAAATCATACATTTCAATAAAAAAAATTTTGAAATCGCGTTATTTTTAAGTTTTTTAAGCCTTTTCTTTATGTGGTGCTATTTTTGTTGCCGCATAACTTTGCTACTTTTTTGATAAATGTATGGAAATTTTAAAAACCATCCGCATTGTGGGCGTAACCACTTTTATTTTAGTTAGTAGATATGTAACCCTACTTACCCTTACAAACAGAATAAAAATATTGCAAAAAGTGACCATTTTGTAGCACAACGAAAAATTGCCTACACATTGGTGCTATTTTTGTTGCCGCAGCTGTATATGAAATAGTAGTCCCATTTTTATTAAATTGTAATTTTGAAATATTAAATGAAATTATATACCGAAGTAGAAGAGAATAAAATCAAAAATTAATAAATATAATAATTAATAACACTAGCCTACAAAGTAATAAATAGTTTAAAAATAAATTATTTACAGTACCCACTGATATCCCTTTGTAAACAAATCTTTCAATTGTAAATATTAAACAGCTTTAACACATTTCCTTCAATATCAAATTACAAACTAATTTTGTTATTCTCAAAATGAAATTGCATTCCTATTTAAACAAATAAATATGTGTTTAAACAAAATGATTCTAAAAATGTCGTTAATAGAAATGTCTTGCAAAAATTTAAAAATTTTGAAGAATAAAGGTAAGAGTTCAGTAAAATATTTGCATTGTGGAAAAGTTCCTTGGGAACATCACAAAACCGGCCAAAACCTCTTCCTATATGGTGGTGTGGATATGAGGAATGTTTTAAATTTACTTTAAGTGGCAAAGATAAAAGCAAGTAAGAAGTAAAAGATTATATAACGATCTTTTAACGAAAATTCCACAGGCGAAGCTGCAGGCGACCTTGCTAGTGACAAATAAAATACCATGGAGTTGGTCCAAATATGGCTTGCTTAGTACGCATGGACGGTAAGCTTAAGGTGGTGCACACGTCTCAATTAGTGGTAGGATTCTTTTTAATTTCTTACGATATCAACAGACGCCCTATGTTCACGAAGTTGTTAAAAAAATTTCACATTTTCAAAGTTTGCCTAGTTGTAGCCCGCAATATACTCAATGTAGCCTATTCATATATTCAGAAACATTAAAGGGTGAAAGTATAGTTGTAAGCTAAAACATATATCACCTAAATTGGTTGGGCGCAACGCGAGATCCAAGTGTACCAGGGTCTTCCATCACCTTTCTTGGGGTATTTTGGTTGTAAACCGGTGGTATCCGATCGTTCCTATTGCAGATATGATGTGTTCGTCCGATTAAAAAATTTTTTTATTACAAATGATGAAATATTGAAAAAGTGCCATTCCCCAGCGTAGAAGTTTATCACGGCAGTCCACGTAGTGACGAAGCGCACCAAGAGGTTGTGCGAATGCGAGTACTATATATACACGAAGAAATGAAAATCTACTGTAATCGTCCGAGTTTTTGAAGTGATACATCAATCGAAAGCTATTTCAAAAACTTAAAGGATTGCATACAAAGAATTAAAAAAAATAAATTAGATTGGGAGAAAGAGCGGGGAAAGTGTAAAAGTGAAAATGTAGAAAATTTGATCGGTTGGGGACGGTGGGCATAAATACCCCAATTATTAACCTACCTGTATTTTCACTTAAAATCCGCGTCGAATGACACCTCAACTGTCAAAATCAGACGCTCCGTTCAAAAGTAATACGTAAAACAAGATTTTGGGGGACTTCCCAATTTGAAAATTTTTTTCTTTGTTAGTTTGTACCTAACCCTTACTTTAGAGTCCTCAAATTCCGGACGTGTTGAACAGGTCAATATTAGAAAAATTAGTTCTACCACTTTTGAAAAAAGCTAGCTATTTTGGCGAAAAAACAGCTATAAATAGCTCAATTTTGCACTCCTGTAACTTGTGAACTGAAGCTACCGGTTTGTGCCCTATGTCGGTAGAAAGGTTTCTAACATAGATACCACCGTTTAAAAATGATGCGCCAAAGTTTTTTTTTATTTCGATTTTTTTTACATTCGGCACGCTGCTATTCAATATCGTTGGGTTTAGCTGTACGATTTTGATAAAGCATGCCCAATGTACAGATATTAAGACATTTTATTTATTTAGTAGATCGTATAATACATTTTCGTTACAAAAGTTGATATCAGAACATTTGTTTGCTGAAGGTGCGATCGTCACTAAGTTTTTACCTCGCTAAGAGGTGTTTTTGTTTGATATGCCAATAATCAAAAACAATATATTTATACACTTGCAGAGGGTATTATGATTTCAGTCAGAAGATTGCAACGCAGTGAACAAGACGTTTCCGACCCCATAAAGTATATATATTCTTGATCGGCATCACTAGCCGAGTTGATCTAGCCATGTCCGTCTGTCCCTCTGTCCGTCCGTTTCTACGCAAACTAGTCTCTCAGTTTTAAAGCTATCAGGCTAAAACTTTCCCGAAAGTCGTTTTTCTTTTGCAGGTAGTATATAAGTCGGAACCAGCCGGATCGGACAACTATATCTTATAGCTCCCATAGGAATAATTGGAAAACAACATTTAAAAATGTATATCTTTGGTGCTTTTAACATATAACCTCTTACGCTTGGAAATAACGTTTCTTAATAAGTTTTGAATTTTGAATTTAATTTTTCCAAAATCGGCCGACTATATCGTAAAGCTGCCATAGGAACGATCGGAAAATTGGAGTGAAAATAATCATTCATTCGGTGTTTTTTGATATATTATTTTATACTATTGGAAATAACATTTTTTGTATTTTAAAGAATTTCGAATTAAATTTAACAAAAATCGAACGACTCTAACATATACATAGCTGTCGAAAAAACGGTCAGAGAATTAATGAAATAATTATTTCTTACAAAATTGTGCTTTGTTGATTTTCATCGTATTTTCTTTTACTCTGAGATATAGAACATTTTAACTCTTCAGCAATACGAATTTAATTTTACACAAATATCACTGAAGCTAGCAACAATCCTTAAAAATGCAACATTGTGTTACTAACATTGATTATTTCGTATAACTGCAAGGGTATACAAACTTCAGCTTGCCGAAGTTAACTTCCTTGTTTCTTAATCATTCATATGGAAGTTATTTGATGAAGTTGTCCGATTCGGCTTGTTCTGACGTATATACTTCCTGCAATAGAAATAAGACTTTTGGGAAGGTTTCATCCCGATAGCTTTAAAACTGAGAAACCAGTTTTCATAGAAACGGGCGGACAGACGGACATGGCTAGATACACTCGTCTACTTTATGGGGTCTGAAGCGTCTCCTTCACGGCGTTGCAAACTTCTGACTGAAATCAATTGACCCTCTCCAAGGGTATAAATAGGAAAAAACGCTACAATTGACTGCCTCGACTATAAAATACTCGTTACTTAGCTACCAGCATCAAAGCGAGATTGTAAATATATGGAAATGTGGACGACAGACAGATTTAAACGTTATAAGCGTGGCACATACGCGTTACAAACTTGCACTGCATTCGAAGCTAAGGAATCTACATATGTAAATCTGAAATCTCAACTCTATAGCTCCTATAGTTTCCGAGATCACGGCGTTCACATGAACAAACGGCTGATGATCCTGATCATATATATTATTATTGTTATAATACATTTATATTATTACTTTATGGGGTCGGAAACGCTTCCTTCTACTTGTTACATACTTTTCGACTAATCTAGTATACCCTTTTACTCAAAGAGTGCTGTGGACGGCAGTCCACGTAGTGACGACGCCGAGAGTGTGCATAGGCAACTACTATATACATACAAATACAGAAAAAATACAAATCTGCTGTGATGGTCCGGTCTTAACGAGGGGCAGACCAATCAAAAGGTATCGCAAAAACTGAAAGGATGCATACCCAGAGCAGAAAAAGTTAATATTAAGAACATGGGGTCTGTGCGGGACGTGGGAATAGATGCCCCAGTTTTTCAATACATATGTAAATGATATCGTAAAATAAAAATCCTTTTAAAGATTATAATTAAGAGCATTAAACGCTAATTTACAAGTAATATTTTTGTGATTCACACATTTAAAGAAAATTGTTTGAATCTTTATTTTTTTAAGAAACAAAATAATCGTTTTTACACCCCTTACGCGTAGAGTAAAAGGGTGTATGTATTTGGGGAAAGTATGCAACAGGTAGAAGGAAGCGGTTCCGACCCCATAAAATCAGAGTCACTAGCGGAGTCGATCTAGCCATGTCCGCCTGTCTGTATGTCTGATCGTTGTGATCTCGGAAACTATAAAGAACTAGGGTGTTGAAATTTCATATTTAGATGTCTTTTCTTCGTATGCAGCGTAAGTTTGTTAATATAATACATATATGTACATATATAAATTCTACTCGAATTTAACGCCAAAGCGATCTCTGTGGCCAGTCCGTTTATACACAAACTACATACATACATATGTACAGTCTAAGTTAGTTATACTCTGTATACCTGCTCTTTCGCCTGTGAAATTTGTCAAAATAGGGGCGGTCATAATGTGTATAATAAAAGAACCTCTTGCTAACCTGGGGCAATACGATTCTAAGAGTCACAAACAACTACATATGTACATATGTATGTTCCAAGCCGACTGAAAACAAGCAAAATACCTTTTTTGCCTGCAAGTGCACAGCAGGATTGAATCTGGGATCTGAAACTTTTCTCTTGCTGTGCGCTTCTACGTTCGTATTTTGTATGTGCCCTTTGTAATTTAACGTCTTACTCAAGTCTTCTTTCTATGAAAGGAGCGAGCACATGCTGTGCGGCTGTAGTTTATACATACATACATACATACATACATACACATGTCTGTATGTGGTTGATCGTGCATTTGTGTGAATACGTTCGGACCTTTGTATGTATTAATATCCGCACATTCTCCTACAGATATACAAGCGTGCATATGTACATATGTATGCACATTTGTATGTGCCCGTACGCACAAGCCTATACCCACTCCTTTTTATGAGAAACGTTTTGTCGGTTCTCAGAAACAACAAAACCAGATATTTTATAATACTTATGTATGTACGTATGTATGTATTTACATACAAAGGCTTACGTATATGTATTTATACATACATATATAAATATGTACTTTATTCCATAAATACCTATATACACTTCTCAACGATTTTTACTTTGCATTATCGGCACATGTTTAGATACATGCGTGATATGTAAATGACTAAGGAGTGCGTGGATCAAGAACTCTCTACATATGTATGTACATATGTACATATGTACCTATGTTCATATGTATGTATTTTTAATTTCTAAATTGCGTTTTTATAACTTTGTTGGTAAGCAGGAGGTGGCGAATAACATCCGAGCCCAGCACAGTTATTATTTAAAAAAAGGACTTTTATACTGTGGTTTTATTACTTGTATTTATAAATCAGAAATAACAAGAAAGGAAGCAACATTACTTCGCAAAGATTCTATAAGCTTGCAGGTCATTCCCGAGGAAGCATTGTATGTATAGAGCTTTTCGAATTTAGAAATCTAAAAACTAACTAGAAAAATATTAAGATAAGGTTCCTTCTCCATTTACTACCGTATATCCTTACCGAAAACGAAATAAACTGTTCTTTGTATTGTTTTTTTCGATCTTTTCTATGGCAGCTACATACATATATGATAATTCTGAAATATTTAAGGAATGAAATTCCCAAGAGTAGAAGTTAATATGACTAAAAAAAAATCTCTCATTGAGCAAGTAAAATTGTTTACATATCATACATGCATATGTATATTATTCCACGAAGAAAATTTCTGGGTTCTACTCACGCGAAAAAAAACGTATCCGTAGATCACAACGCAACTTTATTCACAAAATATCGGAATGACCTTCTATATAAAAAGCTTGTTAAATCTTGTAAAATTTGTCTAACATTCTTCTGTGTATAAAATAAAAAGGAAAATTATATTTCTATAAATGTTTTCGAGTGCCTTGACTAACAGATACCCGTTACTCAATAAATATACTTTTTACATTTTATTTACTGGCTGTGACGATGTTCTTGCTAGATATCGGTGTAAAATTATTAATTACGAACTAGTGGTCTGGTTCTAACAATTTTCGGGGTACCGGTAGGAATTAACACGCGAATTAAAATAAATAAATACATTTATTTTAAATTTGAATATTTAACAAGAAAGGAAGTTAACTTCGGTAAGCCGAAGTTTGTATACCCTTGCAGCTATAATTATTAAATTTAAAAATACAAAAAATGATATTCCCAATAGTATAAGATAATATGTCAAAAAACTCCGAAGCTATAATTTGTTTCATATTATTTTCCCACCAATTTTCCGATCGTTCCTATGGCAGCTATATGATATAGTCGTCCGATTTTGATAAAATTAAATTCGAAATTCAGAACTAATTAAAAAATGTTATTTCCGAACGTAGGAGGTTATATGTTAAAAACACCGAAGCTATAATTTTTTTCATATTATTTTTCCACCAATTTTCCGATTGTTCCTATGGCAGCTATATGATATGGTCGTCCGATTTTGATAAAATTAAATTCGAAATTCAGAACTAATTAAAAAATGTTATATTCAAGCGTAGGAGGTTATATGTTGAAAAACACCGAAGCTCTAATTTGATTCATATTACTTTTCCACCAATTTTCCGAATGTTCCTATGGCAGCTATATGATATAGTCGTCCGAGTTCGATAAAATTTAATTCAAAATTTAAAACTAATTAAAAAAATGTTATTTTCAAGCTCAGGAGGTTATATGCTAAAAAACACCAAAGATATAATTTTTTAAAATTTTTTTTTCCGATTACTCCTATGGGAGCTATAGGATATAGTTGTCCGATCCGGCTGGTTCCAACTTATACAAGGGTGGTCAAAAGTATTTTCACAATTTGAACTTACATCTTGTTAACTTTGGCATCAATGGAAAGGTAATTAAAATGCCGTTTGAATGATACAATACATTTTTTAACCCATTCAGTACTTTTTGAAAAGGACGAATTTGAGTGAAAATGTCCTTTTTGAACTTTTTTCCTCGACTTGAAAACTTAAATGTTTTAATGCAAAAAGTTTCTTCAAACAAAAATAATAGTAACTGCAAAAAGAATTTTTCAAAAATTATTTTGCTTATATTTTTTATGATTTTTTGAAGGTGACAATGTCGGAAAAAATTTGTATGAAAAAGAGAAAAATATGGCTCAAATGCATGTTTCTAAGCATTTTCAAAAAATCATAAAAAATATAAGCAAAATGATTTTTGAAAAATTCTTTTTGCAGTTACTATTATTTTTGTTTAAAGAAACTTTTTGCATATAAAAATTTAAGTTTTCAAGTCGAGGAAAAAAGTTCAAAAAAGACATTTTCACACAAATTCGTCCTTTTCAATAAGTACTGAATGGGTTAAGAAATGTATTGTATCATTCAAACGGCATTTAAATTACCTTTCCATTGATGCCAAAGTTAACAAGATGTAAGTTTAAATTATGAGTATATTCAAATCATGTTTTGTAAAAATACTTTTGACCACCCCTGTATACTACCTGCAAAAGATATAAGACTTTTGGGAAACTTTCAGCCCGATAGCTTTAAAACTGAGAGAATAGTTTGCGTAGAAACGGACGGACAGACGGACATGGCTAGATCGACTCTTCTAGTCATGCTGATCAAGAATATATATACGTTATGGGGTCGGAAACGTCTCCTTCACTGCGTTGCAAACTTCTGACTGAAATCAATATACCCTCTGCAAGGGTATAAAAATGTGAGCGCCACAGTTTTGCGCGGTTTGTGGGCGTTAAATTTTAACTGAAATGTATTATTCTCGTCAATACCTATCGATAGATCTAAAAAAAGTTTGCCACGCCCACTCTAACGCCCACAAACCGCCCAAAACTGTGGCGCTTTCAGTTTTATGCTAAACTAAATGTATTGGTTTCATAAATATATACCCAAAAAAGTTTGCCACGCCCACCCCAACGCCCATAACACTTACATCTGTCTGCCGCCCACATAACCGTATATTGAAACCGTGTGTAAATAGCGCTTTGCAATCTCTTGAAAACTTAAATTTTTGATGCAAAACGTTTGTTCAAAAAAAAATAATAGTAACTGCAAAAAGAATTTTTCAAAAATCTTTTTGCTTATATTTTTTATGATTTTATGAAGGTTACTATGTGGAAAATATTTGCATGGCAAATAGAAAAATATGGCTCAAATGCATGTTTCTAAACATTTTCAAAAAATCATAAAAAATGTAAGCAAGCTGATTTTTTAAAAAATTATTTTTGTAGTTACTAATATTTTTGTTTGGAGAAACTTTTTGCATCAAAAAATGTAAGTTAATCGATAGGTGTTGACGAGACTAATACATTTCAGTTAAAATTTTTTTTCTAGCAGGGAAATTGTGGGCGCCACAGGCTTAGGCGGTTTGTGGGCGTTAGAGTGCGCGTGGCAAACTTTTTTTTAGATCTATCGACAGGTATTGACGAGAATAATACATTTCAGTTAAAATGTTGTATCTAGCATAAACATTGTGGGCGCCACAGTTTTGTTTCTTTTTTTCGGCGTTACAGTGGGCGTGGCATATTCGCGTAACAAACTTGCGCAGCGCTCAAGGCTACGGAATCTAAGTCTGAAATCCAACTCCCCTTTCTTTGATAGTTTCCGAGATATCCGCGTTCATATTTACGATTTTTTGAAGTTTGTGAGCGGTTTGTGGGCGTTAGAGTGGGCGTGGCATCCTGCTGAAACAAACTTGCGCCGCGTAAGAAGCTCAGGAATCTGCATGCCAAGTCTCAATACCCTAGCTCATAGTTTCCGAGATCTCTGCGTTCATACGGACAGACGGATCTAGTATACCCTTTTACTCTACGAGTAACGGGTATAACTAGTACGGAATCGGGGATTGACAATACCAATTTTAATTACCCTTGCAGACTTGTTGAGTTAAAATGTAACTAAAATTTGACATCTAAATATACGCAAATATCTAAACATTAAATTTGTATCTTTTTCACACAATGGGAAAAATTATACGTTTTTTTTTATTTGACAATACTTAAAATTCAGCGGAGCGTTCGTAATTACATATGTGTGTCCGAAACACACACACGCACATACATATGTATGTATGCATGTACATTAAATAGTTAACTATCTTATAGTCTGATACAAAATTGCCCTGACGAATAAAGTTGTTATCTTGTTCAATATACAAAATAACTTAATATAAGACACCAGGCTTATAAATTGTAACACTAGATTACAAACGTCTTTAGAAACTCAGGTAACCTCAAAAAGGCATTTATGTACCAATAAATATTCATTCATTCGTACATATGTATGTACGTACACACGTATGTATGTACACATATGTACATATATAAGTTCATTTTATTTTTCCTTCCCCCTCCAGCTTTCCTATCACAGCTCTTTAGCGCTGCGGAGCCCAATGACTTTATTTTCTTCTCCTTTTCTTGGTCCAGTACAAATTTTAAAGGCTTAATTAGTCAGCGGATCGAAACCCAAAAGGGAAAAAATGTTCGTCTTTAGCGGCGTACATGTCTACATATACATACACGTACTGGTACACAAATACATACATATATACCTACCCATAAAATCCAGTTTCTTTCTCCATTAAGCGACAGAGCAGGCACAGATTGAAGCATCATCATTATCAAGAATTGAGCCAAGTTGGCCTTTGAAATTATGTTGTCAATCGAAACATAAAATAAAAGGAAAAATACAAACTGCTGAAATAACAAAATTAAGGGAAGTGTTTTTAGGTTAGTTACACATTTATATACATATATATTAATGTATATACATATAGTAATGTATTCATAGATACAAACATACATATGTATATATGCGACTTATTTTAATAATTTCACAATAACAGAAACTACACACATATTTACATACTTGCTACCAACTTCAATTATTTGCTTTTATCTACTTTTGCTAATGAAGACGTTGTTTTCTCCTCAATTGGGGTAAAAGCCTTGAAGGCAAAAGCCTTTAAAGTGGATGTTGCAAACATACACATACATATGTACGTATGTATTTTCATAAGCAGAATGAATTTACACATTCATATACATACCTTCATACATATGCATTCTTGAAAAGACGACCAAGCAAGACGACCATATGCTCATACATACATACATATGTACATAATGGTGTACATGTGTTCGCATTAGGGCGGACCTCAGTTTTATTTAATAGCATAATTTATTTATAATGTACGGTGTACATTATTGGTGTCAAAGCAGCAACGCAACGGTTTAAATATAGAGGTATCAAGTGGATATTCCTTTACATGTTAAAAATGCATCAGAAAATTAAACCAGTAGAGGGAGAGACCCTATTGTTTTTGTCAATTTTTTCAATGAATTTTGACAAACGTTGGCTTTCAACAATTTAACAAGTTCCAAAATTGTTAAAATTTTTAGCAATATTTTGTATAGATAAGCTTAAAAGACAGCTGACCTATACTCAGAAATTAAACAGTTAAGGGAATACCCTGAACATTTATTCTTATGATAGTGTCTGTGTAATACCCTATTCACACAAAAGAGATTAACGCAACCAAATTCCGCTTCATCGACTTTTTTCTCCATAAAAAATACGCGTGTAGGAAAGAGGCTAGAGGAAAGTTGAACCTCATAAGCAGTATTTCGGTACTTTTAATCAGTATTTTTACAAGCTTACAGTGCATTTTCACTGCAGTAGCCCAAGCCAGCTGTTATAAAACCTAGTACTCAGGTCGGCTTAGAGTTTCACTAGTCGAAAAATCGTATTCCTTGTAGTGTGACCGCAGTATTTAAAGTTCACCCGAATCCATGTAGTCTTACTGTTACGCAGCTGGGTTTGTTTTGTTAGCAAACGAACAATTTGACCAATTTTAAAATACAAATCTGCTGGTGCACAAATAAATAAAAATAAATGGTATGTTTATAGGATGTTTTTATTTATGTTAGTTAGTAGTTTAAGGCTTCCTTCTCGTGTCGCTGATGCTTTGTCATGATCTCTGAGCCACCTGCGGTCCAGTTCCGACTCGCAATTCGCCAACATTGGCCTTGAGAAAGTGGGAGATGGATTGGGAACGGGTTTGTCTCGCTGATGCTGATGGAAGTCGACCAGCATCCTGGCAATGGCAAGCTGTCTCTTAGCGGGCGTCCTTTTTTCTCTTCCCCATAGAAGCTAACTCGTCCTTCAGCTGCGCATTAGCTCCCAAAAAGCTAGTGGAGGTGTAGTCCGGCGATTTCCCAGGATTTCGTCGGAAATCGTATTACTGGTGATTCTGCTAAAAATATACTTATATTAGTACAACGTAACCAATTTCTTTTGACCAGAACACACTTTCTTTGCGTGGACCCGACCGGCAGGACGTCTATGTAGGCAGCGAAGTCGTCATGCTTCTTCCCAATCGATTAAAATATCTCCAGCACTTCCACCATTCTGCGGATTTGCCCTGGTGTGGTATTGCTTCCTGTGGATCAAGTCCAAGAATAATGGGCAACATGTATAGGGCTTGGATTAGACGTCCTATTTCATCTGCACTGACCATTTTTAATTTTTCGTTTCAACTCCGCTTCTGCACAAAGATTAAATTTCTTATTCATCGGAATTCACTCACCAAATCTGGTATTATTTCTGGTATTTCCTTAGCTCATCTGAGTACCGCGCTGAAAAAAGCCGCCTATTTGCCACCCGCTCACTCCCGTGGTTAGCTCGCGGTTTTCGTCGATGTGAGTAAGAGGCTTACGGAAGTTGTTGTTGGTGCAGGACCAGGGAGCCTACCAACGGCTCAGAACTCAGCAAATGATCTTATAGTGAAAAGAGATATAAATTACCAACTTTCAGCTTTTGTCCTTCTTGGTATATATGGTATTATTTATTTTAAAAAACCTCCACCTTCCAAAACTGGTTAAGTCTAGTACTCAGATCGGTTAAGAGTTTCACTAGTCGAAAAATCTTATTCTTTGTAGTGGGACCGAAGTTTTCAAAGTTCGCCCGCAATGTATGTAGCATGGTCTTACTGTCAAGCAAACGGAAAACAAATTAATTGGATCAATTTAGAAAAGAAGAGTGCTGGTGCACAAAGAAATTAAAATAAATATGCATGGAATGTTCAAGGAATATTTTCATTTATGTAAATAAGTAGTTTAAAGCTTCCTTCTCGTCCCACGGATGCTTCGACATCTGCAGTCCAGCTCCGAGTCCCAATAGGCATATTGAACCTTAAGGAAGTGGGAGGCGGATTGGGAACGGGATTGTTCCGCTGATGCTGCTGGAAGTCGCCCACTATCCTGACAAAGGCTGGCAATGGCTCATCCAGCTGTCCCTTAGCAAGCGCCTTTTTTTCCCCTCTATATAGAAGCCAGCGCGTCCTCCATCTCCGCTTTACCTGCCAAGTAGCTGGTGGAGGTGCAGTCCTATGGTTCCCCAATGGAGAGATCGTCGGAGATCGTTCTGGGGGTTCTGCTAAAAACATTATTTTAATAGTTCTATTTGTATTTGTATTCTTTGGGCCGCGGCTAACGGCTTTCATCAAAATTCACTCGCTAAATCTGGCATTTATCCTGGAATTTCCTTAGATCATCTTAGTACCGCTGAAAAACAGACCCGACGAAAAGCGTTAGCCGCGTGTTTGCCTCTCGCTCACTATGATTAGCTCGCGGTTTTCGTCGATGTGAGTACTAGGCTTTACAATTGATGCGTAAAAAGGATGAACAACGTTTCATTGCTGCGGTTAAGGTCTAAAGCCTAGTACTCAGATCGGCAATGAGCTTCACTAGTTGAAAAGACTTAGTGTGACCGAAGCTTTCACATTGGTCTTACTGTCAATCAGCTGGGGTTGTTGAAAAAATAAAAACAAACATTGGAGAAAATTAAAAAATAGAGTTTGCTACTGTACGAATGTTTTAATTTATGTAAATAGGTGGTAGCTTTGACATCTTCACCTTGGCAGCATATTCCCGGCTCCGACTTCCAACATGGGCCTTGAGGGAATGGGAGCCAGGAAATTGTCCAGCATCCTGGCAATGTCTGTTGAGGAGGAGCCTCCAGTTTTCCCTTACAATTCTTCGGGTACCTGTTTCGTCACTGCGTCCTCCAGCTCGGCTTCAGCTGTAGCTGGTGGGGTCCAGAGATTCCCCAATGGTAAGCTTGTCGGAGACTTGTGGTTCAAAAAAATTCTTATAGCCAGAACCTACTTTCTTTGCAACGACACGTACGGCAGGTAGTCCCTGTAGAAAGCGAAATCCCACTCGGCATGCTTCTTTCCTATAGGCTTCTCCAGGACTTCCACCCATTTATTGATTTGCCTTATTGTGCTACTTGTAGTTGTCCCGCATGGCTTCCAAGCCAGCTTGCAACTATTATCTATACATAATATATATTAGGGCTGGTCGATATGTATGGGCCCAAAAAAAAATTTATAAATCAGACAGATATTCACAGCATTCATACGGACGGAAAGACAGACTGACAGACGGACATGGCTAGATCGACTCGGCTAGTGATCCTGATCAGGAATATTTCTACTTTTAGGGTCGGGAACGCTTACGAATCTAGTATGCCCTTTTACTCTACGAGTAACGGGTATAATTAACTGTTTTTACTAATGCGTCGCCAAGCCGCTAGGTGCGCTATAGGCTAGTTGTCTCTGTAGGTCAAGTGGCGCTATAGAAGAAGAAAATAGGTGTGCTAGTAAAAAAGCTGAATTGCTTTAAGCATATCTCCATCCCTCTCGCCCTCCCTTTAGCTGAGTAACGGGTGACAATAGTCGAGACTATCGACTATAGGGTTTTCTTTTCTTATATTGGAAAAATCGCCATTGCGCTGTAACGGGGAATTTTTTTTTGTAACTGTAAATTGGTGCATGCTAGTAGTGTTAAATAGTTTCCTATTCGTATAAATATCATTAAATAACGAGACATAATGAAATAATTTATAAAGTTTAGGCTAAAAAGTAAAAATAAAAAAAAACATTTTTTTTCTTTAAACTTAAACTTTAAACTTTTCTATGACTTTTTGCTTTTAGTGTTCAACTCTTTTAAAATAAACATATAAATAGGTAGAAAATTGTCGGTATTAATATTGTATTTTCCCGTAAAATCAGATATTTGTAAGGATAACCTTCCGTTTAGCTCCAACGCCCTATTTTTTTTTAAACTTTCCATATCGACGTGTTTTTGGCTCCTCATTACGGGAAAAATAGTCAAAGCTGTTTCTTACCGAAAATATAAGGAAAATCAAAAAATGTTTCAGACAAAAACAAAAGATATTTATAAAACGGATCCTTTTTGTTATAATCTTTTTTTCCGAAAACTTAATGGTTTTCGAAAAAAAGGTAAAAGAAATATTTTAAATAGGAGGTAAACATTTAAAAATATTGTAATGGCGTCAGATAGATTTGATTAATCGATAACAGCATTTTAGGTCATGGACCTTTTTCGACGTTTTTTACGATATACCGTGCTTATCCTTTTTCCCATTTAGCGAAATGTACAAGTAAAAAAAAGAATGAGGGTCACACATACATACCGAAGATAGTACTAAGACCCGAGAAAGTAAAGCGCCGCAGCCAAAAATTTTTTTTAAACAAAAATTGCCGCGATTTACGCTCAAAAAAGTTTTTGTTTGCGACATTAGAAATGCTTTTTATATACATTTTATTTCCGTTTTATAATTTATATTTTATTTTATTTTGTTTTCTTACCTTTATATTTAACTACGACAACTGAAATGCTCTTTCCAACACTTATATTTTGCTTATACTTTACATTTAGACTTTATTATTTTAATTTCGTGTTCTTAAAAATTTTACTGTCGTTCTCGTGTTTTGGTCGTACCATCACTAAAATTACGATTGACATCGATATCGATATCGACACGCCGATATACCAACAAGCTTTCGTGCGATATATCTGGCAAAATGACGCAAGTGTGCTTTTAATTTATTTATTATTTTCAAACCTTGTGAAAATGTAATCTTATTAAGCGTTTTTATTTCATTTCTTATCATTTCTATAATAGCTTTTATTTCTCCCCGGCAAACTTTTTGATTAAGTTAATATATTCGAAGACATTTACGAAAAACAGTTTTTACCGTTATTTTCCATGATCCCGTTACTTGCGCCAACTTTGACTTATTTCCCAATAAAAGTACAAAAGTACTTCGGAAAAAATGGAACAGGTAAAATAAAGCGTTTCCGACCCAATATTATTGATTACGATCACTAGCCGAGTCGATCTAGCCATGTCAGTCTGTCCGTATGAACGCTGTGATCTCGTAAACCGTAAAAGCTACAATATTGGAATTTTTTGTTTCCACAACTCACTCCAACGCCCACAAATCGGTCAAAACTGTGACGCCTACAGTTTTTGTGCTAGAATAAAAATTTCAACAGGAATGTATTGGTTTCATCAATACCAATCCATTGACTAACGCCCACAATCGCCCCTAACGCTTATTTCCCTCTGAAGCCCACATAACCAAATGATGTAATAAAACTAGATTTTATGCTTGATCCCATTTTACGGCCGTCCTAATGAATGAGCAAAATTTTATTTTTTAGATACAATGTTGCTCATTGACCTATCGGTCCATATCTTAAATTACACTAGCGTACAAAATAATATTTTAAAAATGCTCCAAGAAGGATGATAGTGGTTTCCGGTAGAGTGCCAGGAACTACCATTATCCTTTTTGAAGCATTTTGAGTGTAAACTAGTGCGTTCGAGGTATTTTTGACTGTAAGCTAGTGTTATCGAGGGAAGGTCAAACCTGATTTCAAGACATAGATTCTTTGGCAATATTGCTTTGAATTGTCCATAGATTATGTTCCCTCCTACGATTTATCATTTTTTTTGGACCCATACAAATCGACCCGCCCCAATATACAACGTATGTGGTCACAAATATTTTATGATAAAAATTATTACTTACATTCTTTGTCTATTCCATTTATTATTTGTTCTTCCATTTTATATGTTTCATTATAGGAGTGAACGCGAGGCAAAAAGGCGGCTAACGCTTTTCGTCGGGTATGTTTTTTCAGCGTGGTTCTGAGATGAGCTATGGAATTACCAGAACAAATACCAGATTTCGTGAGTGAATTCCGTGTTCGTGCAGAAGCGGCGTTGAAACGAAAAATTAAAAATGGTAGGCAAAACCCAAAACGCCTGCAGGAGGTCACTGCAGATCAAAAAGGACGTCTAGTCCAAGACTTATTTAAGATGCTTATTATTGTGAGACTTAACCCACAGGATGCAACACCACAACAGGGCGAATCCGCAGAATAGTAGAAGTGCTGTATCTTTTTAGCCGAACCACCAGTAACAAAATCTCCGACGAGTTCTCCATTGGTGAATCGCAGGACTCCACCTCCACCAGCTTTTTGGCATCTAATGCGGAGCTGGAGGACGCGTTGGCATCTATGGGGAAGAGAAAAAAGGACGCCCGCTAAGGGACAGCATGCCATTGCCAGGATGCTGGGCGACTTCCAGCAGCACCACCGGAACAACCCCGTTCCCAATCCATCTCCCAGGCCCTCAAGGTAGACATATTGCGAATCGGAACTGGACTGCAGGGGGCGCGGAGATGATGGCAAAGCATCAGCGACACGAGAAGGAAGCCCTAAACTACTAACAAAGATAAATAAAAACATCCTTTGAAACACTTGGCCGACTCTAAGTACTAGGCTTAAACAAGCAATTAATAAGCAAAAAGCACTTTAGGTATTATTTCCTGTATTTAAAAATACCTCGATAACACTAGTCTACAGTCAAAAATACCTCGATACTACTTGTTTACAGTCAAAATGCTGCAAGAAGGATGGTAGTTCCTGGCACTCTACCGGAAACTACTATCATCCTTCTTGAAGCATTCTCAAAATATTATTTTGTAAGCTAGTGTAGTTTACTACATGGACCGATAGGTCAATGAGCAACATTCTATCTAAAAAGTAAAATGGGATCAAGTATATAATCCAATTCAATGCACCCTTCAGCTCTTCAGAATGCTCGGGGTGACATGTCAGAAGGAAAAGATCATTTTCTTTTTTTTTGTGACTAAAACGCTGTGCCGCTGTTGACGTCAGCAGAGAAGTCGGCGCGGCGTAGAAGACTGCCGACGAAAACGGTCGTGCAACAAAGAGAGGCAGATATTCTGAGATTTCCCTTTCTTTGTCTTATAATCTGCCTGCACTTCGTGTTCGGAGAGACAAATTTCGGCCGGTCCGTCAGTTTTTTCGTCTCTCGTTATGTTCAGCCAGCGACTAACATTTCGGCGGAAAAATTTTCGTGGAGCAGCGAATGCTCTAATATTGTATTTAAAAAAAAAAAACTAATATTGTTTTATAAAAGTAAATTATTTGATTATAGTAAAATTAAGAAAATTTAACTTGTAATGATATGTTTACGTTTTATACATTATTATTACAATATAATTTTTTAGTTTAGGTATAGAAATCTAGTCCGTTAAAAGTTATTTAAGTACTTAAACAATTTTAATATAAAAATTTTTAGGAGTTTAAATAATATAGTCCGATGTTTTTCGTTTTGGAAAGGGTGCAGTGGCACGAGCCAGCTGTGAAGAGAAAACAAAAAATATCAAGTAAAGGGGTGAGAAGAGACTAGGTGCCATTTAAATTGTGCGCAGCGACACATTTATTTTATTTTTTTTATGTTATAAAAGTAATTTTTTTTTAATATATTCAGGCAAGCGTTACATTAAGCTTAAAATGTTGTGCATTGTTCTTAATTTAAAGTATGTAAATTTTGAAGGTGTTTTATGGGTTCCGTTAGCCGAAAGCGGATGATGAAATGTTTTGTGCCAATAAAAATCCCGCAAAGGGTTATACACAGCTCTAAAAGGTAAATATACAAAAAAACAAGTAAAACGCATTTTTTGAAATATGCCCATAAATTTTTTCAGGAGCGTTGGCCAAGGTTTCGGAGGTCCCGGACAAAGGTTTAAGGAAAGCGATGACCAATGTAAAAACAAATTATCGAAACAAAAAACTAGGCTTACTAACAATAATTGCCCTTCAACAGGAAACATAAGTAACACAACTTAATGAAAATAAAGTAAATAAAAACGTATGTATTTCAAATTCTATATTTTCATATGTGAAAACTCATTGGAAATATTCTGAAATAACAAGTGATTTCACGTGGGACGTGTCACTTGCAGGTGATTTCATAACTGAAAACTCATTGGAAATATTCTGCAGGTGACAGGCCATACGACAAATGAGTATAAGGAACACGTGAAATCCCGTAGGACTTCGAAAAATTTTCATTTGAATTTTCACTTGTGAAAAAGTGGACATCCCATACAATTGTCTATATGGAGTGTCACTCGATCTCCACTCGTGCAAGGGGACATGTCCCGCGGTATTCACAAGGTGATTCACAAGTAAAACTTTTTTTTTTGGAACCGAAGGGGAATAACAACAATAAAAGTAATATTTTAGCGGTGTTGAGGTGGCTTGATCCCTGAAATAAGTGAAGTCCCAAGGTCGAAGGTACAAAAAACACGGGTGTACTTTGGGGGTTTTTACCCGACGTGCGTGGGTGTTTATTGTTACACTTTGAGAATTGAACTTATTAAACCTTGCTTAACTTAAGCGCTTCAGAGCGGAGCGGCAATTTGGGGGAGAGATGGAGAGGGAGAGCAGAGGGCAGGGCGAGCGCGCGAGATGTAGACATCTGGATAAAACTGCCGCTCAACACTGCCTCAAGAAATAAAACGCCCTTTTGGCGAGGACATTCTCCCCCCTCTTGCGAGGACACCCTTAGCAAGAACCACAGGATAGTTGGCTCAGGAGTATGATGGAAGTGAAGATCGGTCGTCCGTATGTAGGAGAGTGTGGTGGCCCTTTCCACACTTTTGGCTATGATGACCACTGCGGCAGGAGTTCTTGGAATGATTGTGAGCCCAGCAATTGCAGCAGTACTTCTGGACATGTACTTCCTGGAGCCGTTTCTGAGTGCAAAGCCGCAGAAACTGGTGGCACTTCCGTAGAGGATGGATCTTTTCGTAGACTCGGCATTGGTAGGATTTAATAACTTGAGTACGTCTGCTATCCAAGGCGGGATATGGAATCGGCGGAGTAGTTGGACCGCTGTTTCGATGCAGCAATGTGTAATGCCGATCTTGGCAAGTGAGACGGTTGTGAGCGCTTGTGCAATCCCGGAATTGGTGGCTGCCTGCAAAGCCATTGGAGCACAACTGCTTCCTTTGGATATAGGCTAGGGGATCGTTTACCGTCATTTGTAGGAAGCGTGGACATATACGCACGGGGTGATTCTTCTTTGAACACAGATCGCATCCTTTGGGTATCGGAACTACCCTAGTGTTGAAGGAATTTATTTTTGGAAATTCTGCCACTCGATGTGTGTCCTTGGACTGGATGTGAAGGAAGATCGGAAGCTACCGACGGCCTGAAGAGTTCGATGCCGCTCCGTCAAAAAGAAATCAAGTTCAAGCCACGTAGGAATTTTGGCTTTATTTTGGATGGATTGCTCCCATAATGAGCATAGGGTCCAATTCTCTATATTAACGCTGAAAAATTGTAATGAAGTTTTGCAACCTTGAAAAGTGCTTTGAAGTTCCTTTAAGACTGATCCAGACTCCTGTGCTATGTATTGCACATTGAACAGAGTTTTTAGGTTACTGTTGGCCTGCAATCGCTTATTTTCGAAACGGTCAGTTGATTTTTTGGGTGCGGATCCTGAAACTATGGAATGAGCTTCGCCACTCGTTAGACTCGGATTGTCTATGTATATCGCCGTGAAAAGGTCCCGGAAAGTCTGTCAGCGAAGATATTCGCCCGAAAAAACCTCTGTGCTGAAAGGAGGTAGCCGACAGCTTAGGTATTGATGAGACCAATAAATGTCAGTTAAAATTTTTTCTATATCATCAAAACTGTAGGAGCCACAGTTTTGGGCGGTTTGTGGGCGTTATAGTGGGCGTGGCACTCTGCTGAAACAAACTTGCGCTGCGTAAGAAGCTCAGGAATCTGCACGCCAAATCTCAATAGCCTAGCTCTTACAGTTTCCGAGATCTCTGCGTTCATCCGGACGGACGGACAGACGGACATGGCTAGATAGACTCGGCTAGTGATCCTGATCAAGAATATATAAGCTTTATGGGGTCGGAAACGCTTCCTTCTGCCTATTACATACTTTCCGACGAATCTAGTATACCCTTTTACTCTACGAGTAACGGGTATAAAAATTACACACTACGTGTTTCTGTTTCCACCGGACAAGTCAACACCAGCGAGAGGATCATTTTAGTTTTTGCACCCAACTACTGGTAAAGATAAATACACAATTATAACCGCGCAGGCAGAGTTAAAAAGTGGTGTGTATTTCTATGTACTTTTGTATTAGGAAAAGAAAGGAGACTCCGTCGAAGCCGGCCGGCAGGGCAGGGTTGCCATCTGCTGACACTTGACTCGCTAGGTGCCTCCTCGATCAACAAGGGCGCGAACCCTGTGGTACGCGAACGGCGAAAATCTCTTGCCCGGCATCCCACAAACCGTATGCAACGTGCGGCCTAGTAAGAACCGTCACAATTCAAGGAATGACCACCTGGATGACAATTATGACTAGTGCATAACCTCACCAACCCGCGCCTCGCGCCGCCTCCACCACCTCAGCTCTGGCTAAGCCATAGAGCGATTTGTTGGAGGGTTATTGTACTAGGACTACAGCTCTGGTTGGACCATAGATCGTAAACCTGGTTGTGATTGAATGAGGAAGTGAACGCGAGCCGGATGTGACTTTTGCTACCACGCACATCGCCCCACCAATACTCGCCACGCGCTGCAGCAATATTCTCAGCTCTGGATAGGCCTGTAAGCGATATCTTGAAAGGCGATTCGTAGCTCAGTAGACACGGCATTTCGCCCGTACTGGCCACGTGCGGCTTGCCGATGAGAAAAGCCTCGCAATAGGTGGATGTTTTAATGGAGAACAACAGAGGGACAGACCTACCGCCTGACATACGAAGACGCAGAACCCTTCGCATGTAGTGACTCTCAGGCGCTATATTTTTGTGTAATTTAAATTTTAAGTTCAATATACTTATAGTAAATTTGTCGCTACTAGCTTAGCGTAACTTTGTATTGATTTAGCAGTAATTCTTTTTAAGTTCTGACAATGAACAACCCGTACAAGCCAAGCAAATAATATCCTGAGTCCGCTTACATCCATTTTGTTTGAGCCCTCTAGATTACCGTTTAGTGAACTTAAAATTGTTTCGCGTAGTACGGTGCGTGTTATAGAGAAGACTAGGAAGGTCATATGACAGTCCGACGAGCTTACCACCGAGCAACGCTTGCAGTGCACGAATCTTCCTACACAAAAGGTTACCCATAACCTAATGAACGCAGGTCTAGAAACCTTCAGGGGCAACCATAGGCCCTCGCTGTATGCATTTCAGAGCCCACAGTAAATGAAAACTGTGTTCGTAACAAAGGTTACTCGGCTCGGTCCAACCAAAGTTCCGCAGCATGGGAGTTGTAACCCTTCAGTTCTGCAGTAAGGACGTCCGTCCGTCTGTCCGTCTGTCCGTCCGTTTCTACGCAAACTAGTCTCTCAGTTTTAAAGCTATCGGGCTGAAACTTTTCCAAAGGTCTTATATCTTTCGCTAGTAGTATATATGTCGGAACCAGCCAGATCGGAAAACTATATCTTATAGCTCCCATAGGAATAATCGGAAAAAAAATTTTAAGAAATTATATCTTTGCTGTTTTTTAGCATATAACCTCCTAAGCTTGGAAATAACATTTTTCAATTAGTTTTGAATTTCGAATTAAATTTTATCGAAATCGGACGACTATATCATATAGCTGCCATAGGAACGATCGGAAAATTGGTGGAAAAATAATATGAAACAAATTAGGGGCCGTCCATGAACCACGTGGACTTTTTTTAAGCACTTTTTGAACCCCCCTCCCCCCCTCGTGGACAATCGTGGATTTTTAACTAACCCGCCCCCCTTCCCTATTTTTGTCCACGTGGACTTTTTTATTAAATTTTTTCTTAATTTAAATTAAAAAGTGGAAAAAATAACATAAAGGTTAAAATTAAATTATTACTATGTCCACGTGGACATTTACCTCAAACCCCCACCCCCCCTCGTGGATAATCGTGGACTTTTGACGAACCACCCCTCCCCCCAAAACTGTCCACGTGGTTTATGGACGGCCCCTTATAGCTTCGGTGTTTTTCAACATATAACCTCCTACGCTTGGAAATAAAATTTTTTAATTAGTTCTGAATTTCGAATTTAATTTTATCAAAATCGGACGACTATATCATTAGCTGCCATAGGAACGATCGGAAAATTGGTGGAAAAATAATATGAAATAAATTATAGCTTCGGTGTTTTTCAACATATAACCTCCAACGCTTGGAAAGAACATATTTTAATTAGTTCTGAGTTTCGAATTAAATTTTATCAAAATCGGACGACTATATCATATAGCTGCCATAGGAACGATCGGAAAATTGGTATATTTATAAATTATAGCTTCGGTGTTTTTTAACATATAACCTCCTACGCTTGGAAAGAACATTTTTTAATTAGTTCTGAGTTTCGAATTTAATTTTATCAAAATCGGATGACTATATCATATAGCTGCCATAGTAACGATCGGAAAATTGGTAGGAAAATAATTTGAAACAAATTCTAGCTTCGTTGTTTTTTGACATATTATGTTATACTATTGGGAATATCATTTTTTGTGTTTTTAAATTAAATAATTATAGCTGCAAGGGTATATAAGCTTCGTCTTGCCGAAGCTAACTTCCTTTCTTGTTTGTTTTTTTTTTTGTGCCTAAAACGCTGTGCCGCTGTTGACGTCAGCAGAGCAGTCGGCGCAGCGTAGAAGACTGCCTACGAAAACGATCGTGCAACAAAGAGAGGCAGATATTCGGCGATTTCCCTCTCTTTCTTGTCTTATAATCTGCCTGCACTTCGCGCTCGCAGAGACAAATTTCAGCCGGTCCGTTATTTTTTTTTGCGTCTCTCCGTTATGTTCGGCTAGCGACTAATATTTCGGCGAAAAAATTTTCGTAGAACAGCGACATGTGAATGCCCTAATATTTTAGGAGCATTATTGTATATAGAAAATAAACAACTTTATTGTTTTATAAAAGTAAATTATTTGATTATAATAAAATTAAGTAAATTGACTTTACTTATAATGTTATGTTTATTTATTATACATTTTTATTACAATATAATTTTTTAGTTTAGTTATAGAAATTTAGTCCGTTTAAATTGATTCAAATATTTAAAACATTTTAGAATTATCATTTTAAAAAAAATTCACATTGTGTTTTTTGTCAAGAAGTAAAAATTATGTAGTCGGATATTTTTCGCCTTAGAAAGGGTATAGGTGCAGTGGCACGCGCCAACAGCGAAGAGAAAACAAAAGAAGTGCTACACAATGACCTGGACAAGACCTTGCTTCAAAAAGCAACAGTTCAGCATCAAGCACAGTTCTTGACGATCATGGGAAAACAACTCACATTGGCAACAGTACGACGCTGCATCATCTGCTGTCGAGCACGGCCAGTGTTGTTAAGACAGGTTATGAGTCCGTTGCCAACAGATCGGGTACAAAATACAAGATCGATCAACATTAGTGGGGCGGATTACTGTGGACCATTCTTTAAGCACTACAAAATCCGAGGAAAAAACCCCACAAGGTCTATTTAGCTATCTTTTGCTGCTTCGCCACCAAGGCGGTACATTTAGAAGTTGTATCGAATCTAACCACTCAAGCGTTTTTGGCAGCGCTTAAAAGGTGCAATGGAGGGAGGGGACAAAGCCACAAATTTTGTCGGGGCTAGAAAACGAGTTAAGAGATATAAAAATAACCATATATTCGGATGATGCTCGAGAAACAATTACGAAAACATGCTCGCAGCTAGGAACAGAGTTCCATTTTATTTCGCCACGGCACCTCATTTTGGAGGGCTGTGGGAGGCGGCAGTAAAATCGGGAAAACATTTGTTAATACGCACTTGACACCAGCAGATTTTACATATGAAGAGTTGGAAACAGTTGTTGGCGCCATAGAGGCAATATATATATATGTTCGGCCAAAGAGCTAGTGGATGGCTTGGAGGGCGCCGAGCTGAAGGCTACCGAACGGGTCGCAGGTTGCGGATAGAAAGCGCCCTGATTCTCCAGGTTAGCTATGAACAAGCGTTAACCCGCTAGGTTCCAACATTAGCCCCAGACAGTCAGCGGGTATCTGCGCCGTGGCAGTACCGAAGTCGCGCATGTGCTGCCGCCTCCGACAAATAGCTCACAATCAACCACCCTCCCACACCCTAAACCTACATCCTCCCTATTCCCCAACATTCATCTCACCCCGGGCTGGACTAAGGTGTAACTACCGTGTAATGTACCGTGCCGAGAGTCAATTTGGCTGGGAGCCCGAGCTAACTAAGTCAACCTTACCCGGGTACAGCGGATCTCTGCCCAGTGGACCTGTCCTTTCTCCGAAGCTAATGGAATTTACTATGGAGAATTCAAAGTCAAACAAAAAATCAAATCTTGAGTCTGACACTCATAAAAAGTCGGAAGTCGCAACCAGCGACGACCAGAAGACAATGGGTACCGCTCCGAAAGCCGTAGTCCAGGCTACTTCAACACCTGCCAAGGCCAGCGAATAAACCCCCCCAGCCCAGACCTCCCACCAGCCACCCGTCCCACCAGTCTTGTGGTAAGCACCAGGAACGGAAGAAGGCGTTCCGCAAGCGTCTACGGAGGATTACCATAAAGTCATAGAGGACATAGGCTGGGCAAAGGCGGTAGTCCCAGACTTCGACATCGCTCTAACTACAAGACAAAGCAACAAACGAGAGAGGTCGATGGAAGTAGCAACCAACCGCGGCATATGGTCGAGGTCATCGACCAGAACGATAAAGGCGGAAGGATCCCAAGAAACCAGTGGCGTCTGGTTAGACGGGCACTTGCGACAGTGGCGTTGAAAGTGCTGGACGAAAACCCAGGACCTCCCCCCGATTACACAGATGCAGGGTTTTTGTTTTTTTTTGTTATTAGTAGTTTAAAGCATCGAAAGCCAACTCGGAGCTGGGCTAGCTTGCCGAAGTCTGGAACTCTAACCCAGTAAAAACTTCGCCGGAAGCCCTTAGGGCTCTCTAGGATTCTATCCTATTGGAATTTCGCAGTCTATTGTGGCCATGTTGCATACCGCAGACCAATTTACTTCTTATTCAAGCATAATTTTCACCAGGTTACAAGCGACTAGCGTCTTCCCAATCCTTATGCTCAAATCTCTTCGTTCATTTTCGAATCTCGGACTGAAAAAAAACACGTGCTCTGTGTCTTCATTATCCGACTCGCAGAGTGGGCAGAGCGGATAACGTTCATGCTTAAACCTATCCAGGTAGTATTTAAAGCATCAATGTCCTGTCAGCAGTTGCGTTAAGTAAAAGCCCACATGTCCATGCTTCCGTCCCAGCCATCTCTGCAGTTCTGGGATAAGCTTTTACGTCCATCGTCCTTTGCTACTATTTACCCACCTCCCTTGCCACTTAGCAATGGTAAGTTCTCTGCACCTTTTCTGTAGGGATTCAGCAGTTGCAACCCCGTTGCTGCCTGCTCGGATGTCAGCTGATTCCACTACTAGCAGGTCAATCGGTATGACTCCCGATATTACCAGCGCCGCGTCATGGGATACCGTGCGGAACGCACAGCATACACGCAGGGCACACAATCTCTGCACGGAGTCGCCGACTTGCATATAACTTACATTTTTTGGGGCTCGAGCCCATATGGGAGCAGCGTACATCAGCGTCGATGTGACAACGCTAACCAGTAATCTACGTTCTGGTTGCCTCGGACCCCTAGTGTTCGCCATAATTCGCGAAATTGCAGCCGCGGTCCTACTTGCCTTGCCACTAGCGTACGCTAGATGTTCTTTAAAAAGAAAGTCGGTGGTCGATCACGAATCCCAAGTATTTTAGGCTTGGGCGAGATGTAATTGTGGCTTCTCCAATTTTGATAGTACCAGCCCTCACTTTCGGCCTGCTACTTGTCAGGACTGCTTCAGCGCTGCCAAGGCGAGTCGCCGGTTCTTTCTGCATCTGGGAGTTTCTTTGCCGTAACTACTATGGCCACGTCATCCGCGAAGCCAATGAGTCATGCCCCTTCAGGCATCGTGAGATTAAGGATCTCATTGTACATGCCATTCCACAAAAAAGGGCCTAGGACTGATCTTTGGGGGACTCCCCCGCTGACCCTGTGGGTCGATTGCCCGGAATCAGTTTCGTACTCTCTGTATATACACTGGTACATTTAGGTTGCTCAGTGCATTTAGTGTGTGGTACCAGTTAGCGGAGTTGAATGCGTTTTTAACATCCAACGTTGCCGTTATGCAGTACTGCTTAGTGCCGTACAACCACCTTTTCCCCTCAATGGCTTTGTCTGCGATTTCGCACAGCTTCGATGGTAGATAGCCCCTTCCGAAAACCATACTGCATCTTTGAGAGGCCGTTGGTTTCGACAAGGGCACCTTCTAGTCGGGAGTGGATTATTCTTTCGAGAATTTTACCCACCGTATCCAGCATGCAGAGTGGTTTATACGAAGAAGGCTCCTCCGCGGGTTTTTCCCCCTTTGGGGGAAAACGAGATTCCATCTGGTCCCGGTGCCTTGTCGTCCAGTATTGTCTTCGATACCCGGAGAACTTTATCGGCACTTGTGAGCTTTATGCTCGCCGTGTTCACGATCAGTGAGATTCGCGTCATACTCTCTTGCTCTGGGAATAGTGTTTCCACCATCCTTTTTAGGATGACTGGGCATGTCGGTGATGGCCAATAAACGCCCGTAGGCGTTTTGTTACGAGTTTATATGCGAAGCCCCATGGGTTGGAGTCTATTTCTTCGCATATATTGTTAAAGCACCTGCGTTTGCTCTCTTTTATAGTTTTTTCCAGGGCTCGTCTTCTTTCCCTGAAATATATTTTAAGTACCTCAAATTCGGGCCTTCCTCCTGAGCGTTGGTATGCGCGTCTTGCCCTGTGGCAGTCTTTCCTGGCTTCCGCAATAGATTGGTTCCACCAGTATGCAGGTCTTCTTCTTGATGGGATTTTCCCCTTTCTCTGCATAGATGCATCACAGGCTACCTTGGTGTATTCTGCGATATGGTTTGCCCTTTCTTCAGCTGAGCCGCTTGTGGAGAGGTCCTCGAACCACATCTGTAACATCTCTACGTCTAGCGTTTCTATTTTGTACCCTGGCACGGTCTTAGGAACTCGTGGTGGGCCATTTCTAGACTTTATCGTGCAGATTATTGCTGCATGTTCACTACTTGTTTAGGTGTCACTAGCCTCCCAGCTGGAGCCCGAGGCCAATCCAGCGTTCAAAAATGTGAGGTCAATGATAAAACTTGTGCCGGCTCTTGAAAAAGTCAGTTTTGTTCCAGAGTTCAGCAGCACTATGCTCTCAAGTAGCGCCTTTCCCCTCGCGTTGGATCGGGGGCAGCCCCACTCCGTAGCCTAGGTATTAAAGTCCCCGACAATTACGGCAGGGCGATTTTCCCGGGCGATATTGCCTGGGGAAGGCTAAGGCTTGGCGGCAGGTAACAGCTATAGAATGCTATACCATTCACATGGGCCTTAGCGAAGCAATTTCCGCTTTTTTTCCCAGACTAATTTTGCCCTTCTCCATGAGTCGTCTCCCTGTGTCGGGCATGACTCTTAGTGTGGTGGTTTGGTTGACTCCGTATGCCGCCCTTAGATTTACCACCGCGGATTCTGGCAGTTCCACATCGAACTGTGATTGAACCGCACATAGAATGTCCGTTTTATCGGTGGTGTCGTCGATGTCTTTTACCTCAATCAGCATTGCCTCAGTCAGCGCTCTGACGTCAACATTGTTGCCCAGGAAAGCCTTCATTGTGGTCTGAAGCTCTGCAGCTTTTGGGTCAGAGACCTTATTTAAAAGGATTAGGAGTTCCCCCTTAGCTGTGTGCCTAACAGCCTATATTGCTTGTCCTAGCTCCTTAAGCTGCGGTTCAGCCTTTACCTTTTTAAGGATATTGGCATAGGACCCTCCAGTGGAGGGTGCGATGACTATCGCGTCGTTCCGTGGCGGTCGCACCTTGGGCTTCCTAACCTTCTGCTTCACCTGTGTCCACTCCTCTGTTTTCTGGCTTGGAACGCTTTCAGTCCATTAGCTTTTTCAGCTCCCTGGCCTTCGATCCCAGGCCAGTCAGCTGTTTCAGCACATCCCCCTGCTCTTTATCAGCAGCTTTTGGGCTGCTTTGTTCTCCTGCTAAAGGGTGCCATGCTGCCTGCCACTGCACTCCACCCTTTTTTCTGGCGATCTCGCCATTGCACTGCTTTTTTTAAACGGGTCAGCTCCCATGTTGGCCCAGTCAGGTAGACTGGACAATGGCGTGTGGAAGCCGTCGGCACTATTGTTTGGCCCAACCCCTAGGCGAGCGCCAGGATGTTGTGCCCCGATCCCCTGCCCGCCATTCCCCTGCCTGGAAAGTTCAGTGCATTTCCTGGTTTGGACCTTTACCCGCAGTATCCTGCTGTTCTTCGATCTGACTTTACTGTTTTAATAAATTATTTAATAAAAAGGAATAAATCTTAGGGGCCGTCCATAAACCACGTGGACAAATTGTAAGCACTTTTTGAACCCCCCTCCCCCCCTCGTGGACAATCGTGGATTTTTAACTTACCCGCCCCCCCCCCCCCCCTATTTTTGTCCACGTGGACTTTTTTATTGATTTTTTTTTTCTTATTAAAAATGATATCTATAGAGATTTTTAAAAATGGTAAATAAATAGAAGTTTAAAAGTATGTCCACGTGGACATTTACCTCGAACCCCCCTCCCCCCCTCGTGGAAAGTCGTGGACTTTTGACGAACCACCCCCCCCCGCCTCCCCACAAAACTGTCCACGTGGTTTATGGACGGTTATGGACTAATTTTTTAAAAGAGCCTCCCAAAATGTCCCTACGTGCTACGGAACGCACTTATGTGCTTGGCCTGTACCCTGTCCGAAGCTTGCTGCTATAGCACCCGCAGCCCCTTTCGCACACTACGACCAGCTGATCGCCCAAGTGCTTTCCATCACTGATTTAGTGTTTGCGGAAATAGAAAGTGCGAATGAAAAATTTGGCAACAGCTAAACAAACAACGAGTGGAAAGTAAAAGAGGCAGACCGATTTTAAAACGCGTCCGCAATCACTGCTTTCACAACTTTGGGGTCCGCACAGATGCAGGGTGGTACCAGGGTAACGTGAAGCTGATCGCCTGTTAGGTCGAAAGATCGGCAGCGCTTTACTAGGCTGCCATCACCAAGGCTGCGGACATCCCGTCCCGACCGAGAGCGAGGGTCTGCCTGCCGTCTGAACACTCTGAGCCAGGGGCTATTCTTAGCCGCTTGACAAGGTTAAACCCGAAGCTTCCGACAGAAGGTTGGAAAGTGGTTAAGGTAGAGAAACCCGAGCAAGCCACAATGATCGTGGCTATCTATCCTCCTTAACCATGCAGGTTTAGAACTATGGGTTCGACACGGACAAGCTAGATGGAACACGAGGAGGCCAACCATACAGGGTACGTGTCAACTGACTCGGAGCTCACCGAAAGCCTGAAGCAGCTATGCACACAAGGCACGATGCGGATGCTACCCAGCCCGAGCTCAGCCCTAATGATGGTGCAGTTTCTACAGATTAATCTGCATCACAGCAAGGCAGCATCTGCTGCTCTCCTCACCCGCCTGGCAACAGACAAAATAGACGTAGCCCTCATCCAAGAGCCATGGATTGTTGGTAACAATATCTGTGGCTCATCAACCCGCCTATACAAGCTATTCCACACCAAGGGTAAGGGCAAACCCAGGACCTGCATTCTTACTAAAACATACAGTAACATTTCCAATTCCACAGTTTGACGAAGGCGACCTCACCACGGTCAGACTGGAGATAAACGCACACGAGCATCACACCATAGCATCATTCTATCTGGTCCACGACCATGACGGGCCAATACCAAACACCAATAACACAACAACTCATACACGCACACTCATCTAAGGAACTTATCCTGGGAGAGGACGCTAGCTTACACCACACGCAATGGTTATAGTTACTCTATGACTTCTATGACTCCTTCAATCAAATCTACTTATTTGCAACAAAGGTAATGACCCAACTTTCATCACTAGAAATAGGAGGGAAGTATTAGACATTACCCTAATATCTGATCCCCTGCTTAACCAGCTTGAAGCGTGGAAAGTGGGGGTCGGACACTCATTCTCAGACCACCGGTACATAGAATTTACAATAACTGTAGACTGTCTGCCGAGAACATTACAAATCTAAAACTAATCAACTGGGGTTACTACAAACAAGAAAGGAAGTTAGCTTCGGCAAGCCGAAGCTTATATACCCTTGCAGCTATAATTATTAAATTTAAAAACACAAAAAATTATATTCCCAATAGTATAAGATAATATGTCAAAAAACACCAAAGCTATAATTTGTTTCATATTATTTTCCTACCAATTTTCCGATCGTTACTATGGCAGCTAAATGATATAGTCGTCCGATTTTGATAAAATTAAATTCGAAATTCAGAACTAATTAAAAAATGTTATTTCCAAGTGTAGGAGGTTATATGTTAAAAAACACCGAAGCTATAATTTGTTTAATAATATTTTCCTACCAATTTTCCGATCGTTTCTATGGCAGCTATATGATATAGTCTTCGAATTTTGATAAAATTAAATTCGAAATTCAGAACTAATTAAAAAATGTTATTTCCAAGCGTTGGAAGTTATATGTCAAAAAACACCGAAGCTATAATTTGTTTCATATTTTTTTTTCCACCAATTTTCCGATCGTTCCTATGGCAGCTATTTGATATAGTCGTCCGATTTCGATAAAATTTAATTCAAAATTCAAAACTAATTACAAAATGTTATTTCCAAGCTTAGGAGGTTATATGCCAAAAAACACCAAAGATATAATTTCTTAAAATATTTTTTTCCGATTATTCCTATGGGAGCTATAATATATAGTTGTCCGATCCGGCTGGTTCCGACTTATATACTACCTGCAAAAGATATAAGACTTTTGGGAAAGTTTCAGCCCGATAGCTTTAAAACTGAGAGACTAGTTTGCGTAGAAACGGACGGACAGACGGACATGGCTAGATCGACTCGTCTAGTCATGCTGATCAAGAATATATATACTTTATGGGGTCGGAAACGTCTCCTTCACTGCGTTGCAAACTTCTGACTGAAATCAATATACCCTCTGCAAGGGTATAAAAACTCCTCACAATAAACTTACAAACTCCACCGACGCAATTACTCAACGGCCATAAACTAGATAACCTGGTCAATACTTTCACTGACATCTGCAGTGAAGCCATAAAAAAGGCTTGCCCAAGCAGAACAGTCAAAACAAAGCCCAAACCGCCCTGGTGGAACAAAACCCTGGCGAATCTTAAAAGCGAGTGCAAAACTTACTTCAATAGAGCTAAGTACAAGAACAGCGAAGCTTCCTGGAACACATACCATACGAAGCTAAACCTATACAAAAAGGAAACAAGAATATCAAAGAGAATGGGCTAACTTCTGCACTAGCATAGAATCTACCGCGGAGGTATCCAGACTCAGATGAATCCTAGCAAAATCTCCAGCAACCATTGACTACCTAAAAACCAATGCTGACACCTGTACGGAAAATAGCGAGGAATCCCTTGAACTTGTTACGTACGCCCTCCACATAGAAAGATTCACATAGAGAAACAACGACGAATCTTTAGACAGGGGACGGGTGCATGTGACTAACCAGACTCATACTGGTAAAGGCAGAAGAAAATGCAATTCGGCAATTCTCGGGTGTCGCGTGGCCAGAACAGCGGCCACGATCAACCTACTGGTAACCATACTCCGGTAGCTGGCAAAGGGCAACAGCCGGCCGTTGACTCCCAAGATAGCAGATATCAAGAAACAGTAATCCTAGGTGGGAACACCTAGTTTATCCGATCCATACCGGCAGCCAAGTAAAAGCTCTAGTCTGGTATAAAAGACCTTAGACAAATAGAGCTTGGGAGAGAATCCATTTGTGTGTCTTGCTGACGGAAGCCGGCAGCTCCGAGGGAAGACGACTTTCCCTGGGGTAGTCGTCCACGGAGACTTTTGCCACCAGGACCAGCCACCATATCCAACAGTCCTTGAGGAGGACACAAATCGCTGCTCGAAAGATCCTTATGTGTTGGACCAGCTCCGCCATTTTCATCAAAGAACGTGGAGAGAATCACCAACAAGGACGACATCTGTCATACTGTGAAGTTTGTAGTCGCAGTACCCGTGATCACCATGCTCCTGAAAATTGTTCAGCTGTAGGAGCCATCCGTTCAGAGGCGTAGCGACCAATAGCATACGTCGGAGAAAGTAGTGATGCAACATAAATGTGTTAATCGAGCCAACCAAAGTGAAGTCACGCATAACCAAAGACCAATATCCTCTTATAATACAATTGGAGAACAAGTGAAAATCAACAAAAAAACATTGGAAGCATTCAAACATGCACTGAAATACATTTAAACCAACCGAATCGATAGACAAAGTGCGAATCATGATGAACAGCCGTTGAAGAAGTCGCATGCCTCTGGCATAATATAACTATATATTTTGTGTTTAAGTAAATTGGTATACTTAAGAACAGCCGTATTTTGGTGCACGTATATTTATATATATATATATGTATCCAATATAATATTTTCCAAAGCCCAGGATCCGGAGCTTCGAGATCTCATCGCCCAGGATTTAAAGAGGGGGTAAGTTTGTCGGAACACGGTTCCTTTCTTATAAACATACATATATAAATATCCGTGCAGTATCCTACAGTTTTATAGACTACTATTAACTTTTCCAGAGGCGAGTATCAGCCTTGTTGTTGTATGTACAATTGCAAGAGCTCTCTGAGCGACGTTTTGTAGTCGTGAAGAGTCAGCATTTTGCTGATGTGTGCACCTTCACAGGTGGTAAATTCGATACTCTCCGCTAACCAAATATTGTCAATTAGTTTAATTTCCGTATGATTTTGCCAACGTTATGTTATTCATCCACGGCACTCGCCGATATAAATATTATCCAATAAATTTGTAATGTAAAAGAATATCAAAACATGAAGTGCAAGAGCTCTGTTAAGGGGGTGTGCTGACGCGAGAAGTGGCGTAGGTCAAGAACAATGACATAACTTTTGACGGACAACCTTGACAATAGGGGACCGTATTGCGCGGCCCGCGACGATCCATTGGCACACGAACGAATATGGCCAAAATACAGCCCGATCGTATTGCGATCAAGCGACAGCTAAGCTTGTGGGGCAGTGTGGACTGACGACTGACGAACTTTATGAACTAATATTATTTTCCAGGCACTTTTAATATTTATTCTCGTTATGTTGGAGAGGAGAGAGGCTTACCAAGATCCCACGACCCGAATACGACGTAGCTTATGCCGGCAAAGGGTGCCAGAATATCGGACGCCTCTCCCTCGGCCCAAGTCCCTGTCAGGAATCCGGCACTAATATGCCAACGTAACAAACTCCTGCTAGACGCCAATTTCCCTAAAAACACCCAAACAAAGTTGTCCTTTGGGTATTGATGCTGCTGTAAATGACCTGTCTCTAAAGATTCAGTCTGCCGCTGCCGCATCCACTGCTATCGATTATCACTCTGCTGTTCCAAAGCAAAATCCACCTTTCAAATCCTGGAATAACGACTCAGGTTAGGCGGAAGAGATTACTAAAGCGACGCTGGAACAAAAGTGCTATCCACAAGACTTGGTTATTTTTAAAAGGGCTGATTCATTATTAAGAAAAGCTCTTTGTGATGCTAAGTTGGACATTTTCCTCCGTAAACTTAGTGCTTTCGATCCGGATGCTGATCGAGGCTTCTGGTCCTCAAGTTCCGCCTATTGATGCAAAAGAAGTTAAAGACCAAATTAACCGACTTCAGCCGAACAAGGCCCCTGGACATGACTGTACTGACGGAAAAGTGGTTAAAGCTCTGGCAGTGGCTGCAATTTCTTCCATGCGAGTGTCTTCAATGCTATTATTGTTCTTTCATATTATCCGGAGCAGTGGAAGCATGCGAATGTTGTTATGATCTCCAAGAAAGGCGTCTCTCCACGCTGTGCAGATTCTTTTTGGCCCATAAGCCTATTGCCAACCTCTTTCAAAGTTTTTTGAGCGGATCTTTCTTAAAAGGCTTTTTAGTGTTCATCTATTCCGGGACACAATTCCGAATCATCAGTTTCATTTTAGGAGTCTACATCGAGTCTGGCACTGCGGCTTACTCTTGAAGCTTAAGCCCATCAGACATACTTTGATCTCCTCCGCTCATTTTTTATTGGCAGAACCTTCCAGGTGGCTGTTCGACGATCTAAGTCTGCTTTAAGGCCTATACTTGCTGGAGACCCTCAAGGAAGTGTGCTGGGCCCTGTTTTATATACCATATTTAGCTCGGACCTTCCTTCGCCCAGAAGAAGGCACGTTCTAACAGCTACTTATGCAGATGACACTGCATTTCTGGCGACAAGTGCTCTACGAAGAGAGGCTTCACATATGGTGCAAAACATTTTAAATAAGTTTGAGGCCTGGGCGTCGGGGTGGAATATCGTTGTTTATCATGCAAAGTCTCAGCATGCCATCTATTTAAAACACCTCACCCTGTATGGAACTCCAATAAAGCACTCTGACACGGTTAAGTACCTTGGGCTTACTTTGGTATGGCGGCTTTCCTGTAAGCACCACATTGTGGTTTCCACAAGGCAAAAGGCAGTGAGGCGAAAACTCTGCTCCTTAAAGCTATTTTAATACCTAGTCTACATTGATGCATACACATATGGGGCACTGCCTGAAACACGTCTATAATAAGAATTGAATACGACCAAACTAAAATTTTAAGACATATAATATGATAAACGCGCCACGCTATACAATAAACACTAAAATTTTTCGAGATTTAAAAACTAATCCTGTTTGTATATCTCTCACTAAGACTACCACTCACTACAGATCAAGACTCGTCTCTCATACAAACAGACTTGCTTTCACATTTTCCAGACCTATGAACAGAAGACACCCATCCGACAATTGGATACTTGGACGGCTCCCAAGTGGTACACTCATTCCAGGCTTAGTCGCATAGACTGTTTTCTTTTAATTACACTACATGTTAATTTTACCATAGGTGAAAGTGAATTGAGACACACAAATGAAATTTATTGTTTGTTTATCGAAAAAAGGTAGTTATACCGGTTACTCGTAGAGTAAAAGGTACACTACATTCGTCGGAAGGTATGTACCAGGTAGACGGAAGCGTTACCGACCCCAAAAAGTATAAATATTCTCGATCAGGATCACAAGCCGAGTCGATCTAGCCATGGCCGTCTGTCCGTCCGTCCGTATGAACGCTGACATCTCGGAAACTATAAAAGCTAGAAAGGGATTTGGCATTTAGATGGTTGGTCTTCTTGCGCAGCGCAAGTTTGTTTCAGCAGGGTGCCATACCACTCTAACCCTTGACAAACGACTATAACTACAAATTTAAGTGAGAGTTTATTATACCCTTGCAGAGGGTATATTGATTTCAGTCAGAAGTTTGCAACGCAGTGAAGGAGACGTTTCCGACCCCATAAAGTATATATATTCTTGATCAGCATCACTAGACGAGTCGATCTAGCCATGTCCGTTGTCCGTCCGTTTCTACGCAAACTAATCTCTCAGTTTTAAAGCTATCGGGCTGAAACTTTCCCAAAAGTCTTATATCTTTTGCAGGTAGTATATAAGTCGGAACCAGCCGGATCAGACAACTAAATCTTATGGCTCCCATAGGAATCGGAAAAAAAAATTTAAAAATATTATATCTTTGGTGTTTCTTGGCATATAACCTCCTAAGCTTGGAAATAACATTTTTTAATTAGTTTTGAATTTCGAATTAAATTTTATCGAAATCGGACGACTAGCTGCCATAGGAACGATCGGAAAATTGGTGGAAAAATAATATGAAACAAATTATAGCTTCGGTGTTTTTCAACATATAACCTCCAACGCTTGGAAATAACATTTTTTAATTAGTTCTGAATTTCGAATTTAATTTTATCAAAATCGGACGACTATATCATATAGCTGCCATAGGAACGATCGGAAAATTGGTAGGAAAATAATTTAAAACAAATTATAGCTTCGGTGTTTTTTAACATATAACCTCCTACGCTTGGAAATAACATTTTTTAATTAGTTCTGAATTTCGAATTTCATTTTATCAAAATCGGTCGACTATATCATATAGCTGCCATAGGAACGATCGGAAAATTGGTAGGAAAATAATATGTTACAAATTATAGCTTCGGTGTTTTTTATCATGTAACCTCCTACCCTTGGAAATAACATTTTTTAATTAGTTCTGAATTTCGAATTTAATTTTATCAATATCGGACGACTATATCATATAGCTGTCATAGAAACGATGGGAAAATTGGTAGGAAAATAATATGAAAAAAATTATAGCTTCTCTGTTTTTATACCCGTTACTCGTAGAGTAAAAGGGTACACTAGATTCGTCGGAAAGTATGTAACAGGCCGAAGGAAGCGTTACCGACCCCAACAAGTATAAATATTCTTGATCAGGATCACAAGCCGAGTGGATCTAGCCATGTCCGATTCCGATTTCCGATTATTCCTATGGGAGCTATAAGATATAGTTGTCCGATCCGGTTGGTTCCGATTTATATACTACCTGCAAAAGATATAAGCTTAAAAACTGAGAGACTAGTTTGCGTAGAAACGGACGGACAGACGGCCAGACGGACATGGCTAGATCGACTCGTCTAGTCATGCTGATCAAGAATATATATACTTTATGGGGTCGGAAACGTCTCCTTCACTGCGTTGCAAACTGCAAGGGTATAAAAAGCAGAGTTGCTTTAAGCATATCTCCATCCCTCTCGCACTCCCTTGCTGAGTAACGGATATCTTTTAGTCGAGGCCATCGACTATAGCGTTTGCTTTTGTTTTTAGATATATTGCTTCGTTCTGGTTCTGGATAAGTGTCACCAAGAGGGGAGGGGGTCTATTTATCGTGAAATCCGCTTCACGTTATACGTGAACCGCCCCTTATGTTAAAACATTTTTATAACGCGTGCGAGTTTTTTTTTACTAAGAAAAATTTACATTTTTGAATCTACCTAATTTTAAATCGTGACTATTTAAAACAGCGGTCGGCACACACATACCATAACAAATTTGCCTTGCATTAGTGTGAGTGTAAAAAACACGAAGTTGGCGGGCAGCGCACTTTAATATCTTATAAAAAAATGTGAAAAACGAATTTTTTCTTCCCAAAGTACGCCATTTTGAAAATTTTCAAAAATTTACAAAATCCCTACGTCCGTACCTCGGCAACTTGATTAAGAGTAACGGAGTATTTTCGTTTTTTGTTTCAGACGTCTTATGTGTTGTGTATCCTGCACACCGTTTAGGTCCGTAAATTTGGTAAAGTCTCGTTCCAGCTTCGGTCACCAGTACACTTTCCTGATAAAACTGTTGTACATAAAAATATATAAACTTAAATAATAAACTAACAAAATACAAAAATAATTATTCAAGAACATTGAATAGTTTACTTACACGAAATATCGGAAAAAGCGCTTGAAAATCGACATTCACACAGGTGAACCGCCTTAATAGGCCGCTGCCGACCGCTGATTTAAAACAATGCTTTACAGGTTAAAATTCAAGAGAAAATCGGTACTACAGATTTGTTCTTTCATCGATTTGTTTAACATATGTTGTCCGTGTAAGAATCTTCGGTTAAGCACTGTAACAAAGCGCTCTGTGCTAGGGTTCTAGTCGCTTAACTGCAGAACTTGTGGGACCGAGTTCAACTCCGATTGGAAACAACTTGCAGAGGGTATATTGATTTCAGTCAGAAGTTTGCAACGCAGTGAAGGAGACGTTTCCGACCCCATAAAGTATATATATTCTTGATCAGCAGGACTAGACGAGTCGATCTAGCCATGTCCGTCTGTCCGTCCGTTTCTACGCAAACTAATCTCTCAGTTTTAAAGCTATCGGGCTAAAACTTTCCCAAAAGTCTTATATCTTTTGAAGGTAGTATATAAGTCGGAACCAGCCGGATCGGACAACTATATCTTATGGCTCCCATAGGAATCGGAAAAAAAATTTTTAAAATATATCTTTGGTGTTTTTTGGCATATAACCTCCTAAGCTTGGAAATAACATTTTTTAATTAGTTTTGAATTTCGAATTAAATTTTATCGAAATCGGACGACTAGCTGCCATAGGAACGATCGGAAAATTGGTGGAAAAATAATATGAAACAAATTATAGCTTCGGTGTTTTTCAACATATAACCTCCAACGCTTGGTAATAACATTTTTTAATTAGTTCTGAATTTCGAATTTAATTTTATCAAAATCGGACGACTATATCATATAGCTGCCATAGGAACGATCGGAAAATTGGTAGGAAAATAATTTGAAACAAATTATAGCTTCGGTGTTTTTTAACACATTATCTTATACTTTTGGGAATATCATTTTGTGTTTTTAAATTTAATAATTATAGCTGCAAGGGTATATAAGCTTCGGCTTGCCGAAGCTAACTTTCGTTCTTGTTTTTATGTACAACCGGTTTTCTTAAACAATTATTTGAAACATGGGTTACACAAATCATCGATATTTATTACTGATTCATTTTCGGACATCTTGAGGGAAAACTATGCTTACTTCGATAGCTCTGCAGATGATTTTCTTGCACCAATGACCTTAAGCCGATATTTTGTAGGATATATATATATAACTAATTTTAATAATCGCGGTAGCGATATAACAAGTGACTGAGAGACTTTGCGGCACTCTAAAAATAGATTCCTATACGCGAGCCTTGTTTTCAAAAATGACGCCGCCTATGTACATTTTTTGATATTTCATAGTCTTTGCCTCTATTCTACGAGAAACGTATGTAAAAATGTTCAAAAAAAGTGGCATTTGTCGTGATTATAAATTTAGTTTTAAACAGTTTCTACAATATTTCTCTACACGATAATTCTATAATTAATAGTAAGAATAAATTACTCAGCGAACGCGATGGAGACGAAGAGATTAAAGAAGTACGGACAATTTTCGAAGATAGCATTTATTCACTTGATCTTTCGATTACTCTTACTCTTACATAAACTATACACTTGAGAGAGCGTTGTAGACTTCAGAAGACATTGGAAGCTGTGGGCGCAGAATGAGCGGGAGGGCGGTGCAAAAAAGGTGTTCCGTGGGTTGAACACTGTCTATGCCTTAAGATGTCCATTTAATAAACATAATGGCAGACAGACATACATAAACGTCTGAGTACGTTACATCTCACATTATTTAGGTCCTTATGTGTTCGTAACTCCTCAGCACTATTCAACAAACCTGTGAAGATGAAGAAACATAGCATAGGTGAAATATATAATATCAATAATGGCATAATATCTGCAAGCAATTATATCAGCACTTGGGTAGTCATCAAATAATGGCAGAGACGAAAAATACAATATCATCATATTATATTGGCAAAAATAATATATGCAACGTGTTTCTAATTATAGATGGTTTTGGTTTTTAATATACCGAACTATTTTTTACTGAGACTCAAGAAGAACAAAAACCCTTTCCGGTGTACATCATTACTGGTGGCAATTAAATCAGTCTACAATCAAAGCTTGAGTAGTAACTACTCTTAAAAATTTAAATTCGATAAAAATTAAAGAAAATGGTGAATTGGACATTTCACATTCACAAATTATTATTACATTCTTTCTTTCTTTTTCAATTACAAATAAAACTAATATTTTACCATTTCATTGGTCATATTTCTTTTCATTCCGAGTGTTACTTAAAAAAAACAATAGTACATTCGGTAAAAAATATGGAAATGTCAAAATAATCAAATTGTCGCATCGTTCAAAGAAAATAATATGAAAAATATTTTTATATCGCATATTTTATTTTCACAGGATAAGAAATATTACTTCATTTTAAATTTAACATACCTTTTTCTTCGTAAAATTTTCCTTCGATTTTAACACGGGTCGCTTGGGGATAAACCTGGATGTAATAATAAACAAATAAATGCAGATTCTAACAAATAAATTTTAATTTACATACCACGCATACCAGATAAAAAACTGTGGACACGAGCAAGATACCTAAAATATGTAAGACTTTCCCAAGGCCCACAAATTAACACAATTCCCCTCTAAAATAGTTTATGCAATTTGTAGAGTAATGTATTTCATTATTACATTACATTGAAAAATATGCATTTCATATTCACTTTAGACGGCTTCCTGCACTGGAGGCTCATAACCTTCGGGGCGGTCAATTACAGCTCCTTCGGTGGAAACGACGGCATCGACAGATTTGCCGCCACCATCACCATGCAACTCCAAGAGCTTTGAGACATCGAAACGCGGCTTCTTCAATACCTTGACTTTACGAATGTAAACATCGTGTAATGGATAGATGCGCTGGCAGCTTTTTTCAATATCTTTTGCAATGGAGTCCAATGCCAGTTTGTTAACAAGCTGCTTCAAATCGGCGCCACTAACTTCGTTAGTAATAATGTCAGTCATGCGAGACCGAATCTTGCGGACCTGCGACTGTTGGGCATAGCATGTTTTGCGCTGAGACTGCTGATCCTTGGCAGTGAATCCAATGCAAAACACTCGCAGAAGGTAACCATCGACAGTCTTGGCTTCAACAATAGCTTCAATAAGTGTTTGCCACTTTTTAACCATTGACCTGAGCAAAAAATCAATATTTTAGTAAGCAGATGCATTACATTATGCAGAAACACATGCATAATGGACACTCTGTGCATGAATAACATTTACCAACCTGTACTTGTCTGTAGTTAGATCCATGCCATGGAAGTTGCACAGCACATTTCGGTCTTGAACGTCTTCGGCAATAAGACGAAATTTGCGGAAAGACCGTTCCGGATCAATATCCTTTTGCAAATCGGCCAGAGACACTTCAAAAACGCGACCCTTTAAATAGTCAGACGCTATTCTTTGGCCCTGGGTGCGGTTCACGAGCGTTTTACCGATTTGACGGGTTTGGAACATATTCGGGGCTTTCACATCGTACCAGTCCTTGCGGGAAAACGGGTCCACCACCTTCTTTTTACCGCCCTTCTTGCCACCCTTGGAAAGACCTTTATTTTTGCCGACTGCCATGTTCAAAGAATAAACCGGAAAAGGTCGAAACACGTTGGCTGTAGATGTCAAAAGAAGGAAATAAGTGTTGAGTAAAGCCAACAGTGTCATTTCGTTACTTGATATTAAAATATATTAATATTATACCTTATATCCGCTGCGAAAAAGTTGCTTACACAGGCGCACAGATGACTCAAAATGCATAATACCTTCTGCACACGACTGTTCATATAGAAAACCACTATTGCAGAAAACGCTAAGGGGCTAAGGGGGCTAAGTGGCGGGGATTGTTTTCCACGATGAATAATTTCTCCATTGTCGGAAAATTGGTCAAGGGGCAAGCGTTGTAAAAGTGGAATTAAAAATATGAAGAGTCTTCAATCTCCTGGGGAAAGTCATGCCTTGGAATTTTAACAAACTGGAGTCATAGAAATTTTCGATTGTGCCGAAATGCTTTGTTGCAAACGTTTCCAAGTCTTGCCACGAAGGACACAAGGTAGAGGTTGGCCTATCGCTCAGAAAAGAAAGAATTAAGGCCAACACGGCTCTTTTTTTATCGTAGAAGATCCAAAACATATTTATTTTTGCATTCGGATGTTTTCGTTCTCCATTGATCATCATCAATGATTTACAAATTTAAATCGCAATGGGATTTGTTATTAAAATTCAACAATTTCTTTATCAACACCTGACTGGAGCCAAATTGAACGTCCGTCTCTAGAAAGTTTAACGACGCCATGTACAAATTACTTATCGTTGAAGCGGAATTGTGTCGGAACTTACCCGTCTCTTTCTGGGGCACGTACTTTTTATAGAAAAAAGTCTCTGAAGCGGAATTATATCGCAAATGGGAAGCACCTCTGTCTGAACTGACTAATATATTTAATAAGAGCACGTTTTTATTGAAAGAACCTTTAATGTCGACTTTAAACGTGGTTTACTTGGCCGCGTTCAGCAGAACAACAACAACGATCAGTAACCAATGATAAAGTTTTTTCTGCTGAACGCTCATGATACATACGACGATAAAAAAGTAAAATATTGTACCTGACAATCCACTATACAATTGAAATGTATTTTTAAATTGGTCCTGGTGTAAGGTTTTGAAAATCGCTTTATAAGCAAATGTTATATACGATATAGGCTGCCAACGCAACTGTAGCGTTGCACACAGCAATCCTGAACACGTAAAAATCAAAAAGGCCTGAACAGTTGAAAAGAATTTAACTTATTTCACGGTTTTTTTTTTTAATAAAGCCTACACTCACATCGGCGAAAAACGGAGTGAGCGAAAGGCAAATACACGGCTTAGGCTTTTCGTCGGGTCTGTTTTTCAGCGCGGTACTCAGATGAGTTAATAAAATACCAGATTTGGCGAGTGAACTTCGATGAACGCCGTTAGCCACGGTCCAAAGAATAAGAAATTTAATTTTTGGCTGTGTTCGTGCAAAAGCGGTGTGGAAACAAAAATTAAAAATGGAATAAGAAATCCCCAAAAACGCCTGCAGGAGGTCAATGCAATTGGCCATTATTATGGGACTTGGCCTATGGAAGCATTGCTTCCTCTCGGCGAAGTCCCACAATAACATGCAATAGCTTGGAATAGGCGTCCTTTTTTCATCTGCACTGGCCTCCTGCAGACGTTTTTTGGGCTTTCCTTCCATTTTTAATTTTTAGTTTTCACACCGTTTCTGCATGAACACCGGCAAAGATTAAATTTCTTAATATTTGGGCCGCAGCTAACTGCGTTCATCGAAAACTCGCTAAATCTGTTATTTTTTCTGGTATTTCCGTAGCCCATCTGAGTACCGCGCTGAAAAATATACCCGACAAAAAGCCCGCTCTCGAGCCTGCATAAAAAATTCCCCAAAAAGAATCGCATGGTAGTAAGCATCTTAATATTGTTTTATCTTTGGTCTTAAGCCTAGTACTCAGATCGGCTAAGACTTTCACTAGTCGAAAAATCTTATTCGTTGTAGCGTGACCGAAATTTTCAAAGTTCACCTGCAATGCATGTAGCATGGTCTTACTGTCAAGCGGCTTGGCTTGTTGCCAAACGGAAAACAAATCAATTGAAGAAATTTAAAAAGGAGGAGTCTGCTGGTACACAAAGAAAGTAAAATAAGTATAAATGGAATGTTCAGAGAATATTTTTATTTATGTCATTTTGTAGTTTAAAGCTTCCTTAACGTCCCAAGTAAGCTGCCAAGTAGCTGGTGGTTATGGTGTCGGGAGTCCTAATGGAGAGGACTTCGGAGATCATATTACTGGTGATTCTGCCAAAAATATCCTTCTATTAGTACAACGCAACCAAATTATTTTGGCCAGGTCTTACTTTCTGAGCGAGGACACGCTCGGCAGGATGTCCATGTAGAGAGTGAAGTCCCACTCGGCATGTTACTTCCAACTGGGATTCTCTAGAGAATCTCCTCCAGCACTTCACTAACGGCGTTCATCGAAAATTCACTCCCGAAATCTGGTACTTTTCTGGTATTTCCTTAGCTCATCTGAGTACCGCGCTGAAAAACAGACCCGACGAAAAGCTTTATCCGCCTGTTTGCCTCTCGCTCACTCCTATGGTTAGCTCGCGGTTTTTGTCGATGTGAGTACTAGGCTTTACTGTCAATCAGCTGGGTTTGGTAATAGCCTTTGCACACAGCCGGTTAAAATTGCAACAGCGATTCTAAGCGGTTTCTTGTACACATAGAGAATCTCTGAAGCGAACGGCTGATCAGCATAAGCAAACCGTATCCGGTGCTCCGAATAAATGGAAAACAACGCGTTGTTTTACTACGCTAAAACTAAATACAATTTGGACGCTAGCATGTGGAATGTTTTCAGCAACAAATTAATTTTGTATTGCTATTAGCAAATGGATCAAGGATGAGAATTCCAGAACCGTTTGGACCCTTTTATGTATCTATACATGTATATATTTTGACTGAATCCATTTTTTAAGCAACAGATCTGGGAGGTGGGTTCCCCCGCAAATAGATTCTTCTACAGATAAATAATGTATATTTGGTGCAACAGTTGCCAGCTCTTGCCATGGACATAAGCTGGAGGTTGGTCATTACCTTAAAAAGGAGCTTCTCAAGATGAGATCAATTCAATGGAGAAAAAAAGTGGAAAGTGGAATTTGGTCGCTGAAGCGAATGCCCCCTCTGTGTATATAGGGTATAAAAAGTACAATTTTGCTCAGCTGCTTGCAGCCACAGAGATCCATCCACCGTTGATCGGATGATCCATAAGGTTTTGCCGTTCCGAAAATTTCCCAGTTAGCTTCCCATCCAAATATGACGGACTCTTTTATGCGATAGTTAGGCTATGTTTTTTCACATTTGAAAATGGGAGGCGCAGGAGCAACAGGTTTGGTTTGATTAGCCACATTTCTTCAGACCAGCTGGTAGATGGTGGATGTGCCTTGTGAGAATCGGAGTTTCACATTTGTCAAAAATAACCGTTTCGAACGGATGGTATGCATGGGGGTATAAGCAAATATAGACAACAAAAGTAATATTTAAGCGTCTTAATAAGTGCGCTGCGAACAAAAAATAACGCCGCTACATATAAATATAGACTAAACAAAACATTTATTTGAGTTATACAGTTTTAGGTCAAGTTAATAGTTAATAGTCGAGGCCATCGACAATAGCGTTTTCTCTTGTTTTAAATTACAAACTTATTTTGTAATTCTCAATTTGTAATTGCATTCCTATTTGCAAACAAATACATATAATTGCTTACACAAATAGATTCCCGGCTTTCCCACACACCTTTCTGCTACATTATTAATCAAATAAATGTAATTATTACCTAGCACCAGTGGGAAAACCCAAGGAATACCGTTTTTAAGAAAAGTCTTGTAGAAATTGTAAATTTTTAAAACTTTAAAAAAAAGTATTTGTCGGGTTATTGGTATTATTTTCCATATTTTTGCGCAGATTGTATACGGCGAATATACTTGAGCACGCCACTGCCGATTTGAGAATGCGCGCCAGCCTTCTAGCATACTGGAAATGCTCTCCCGAAAAAGCTGCAACGACCATACTTGTGTCTCTGTCTCTCGCAGTGGCTCAAGCATACACGCACAACAATCGTACTACGCATCTCTCTCTCAAACCTCTAACCTCACACAACTCTCTCTCTCATGTTAGCATCGAACTATACTGACCATCTGGCGAATATACGGAACAAAGCGTACTAACAAACAACCGTTAGAGTGCAGAGACGAGAATTGCCACTTGATACACGCATTTGATTTAATGCTTTTACACTGACTACCATAATTTAAGATCCGACATATTCAACAATAAATTTGCATTCTAGAGTAGGTCCTTGGGAAAACCGAAAAAGAAAAGCAGCAAAACCTCTACCTCTATGGTGGTGTGGAAATGAGGAATGTTTTAAATTTAGTTATAGTAGTAAAGATAAAAGATAGTCAAAAGTATAGGATTATATAACGATCTCTTTGCGAAATTTCCGCAGGAAAAGCTTCGGGCGACATTGCTATTTGTCTTTTTCTAATCTAATAAATGCCCTAATGAAAGAGCCGAACAACTTCGTGAAAAATCCGTATATCTGGGCAAGGCAAACAAACGCAGCCAAACAATATTTTTTATATAGTCTTAGATCCGTGGAACTAAATATCCATAGTTTTTTGTAATAATACGACCTTTTATTATAATAAAAATGTAGCGGCTGGAAAGCTAGTATAGGTAAAAATGAAATGATGATTTCATGGTTTCCGAGATATCCGTATGCGCCTTCATACTTGCGATATTTTTAAGTTTGCTGCTTGTGGTTATAGCGTTATAGGATATACATAGGTACTGCATTTATTTCTAGGATTAAAACTGTAGGGGTCACAGTTTTGGGCTGTTTGCGGGTCTTAGAGTGGTCGTGGCACCTGACAAAAAAAACTATTTATATACATGCGCTTTTTTATAATATGTCCAAAATATGTCAAAATCATTAGTTTATTGAGGGAATTTTCAGAACTATTTCTAAATCATCTATAAAAGAATCTAAAAGTATGGAACAAAATATTTTGATTTCGGAAATACGAACATTATCAGGTTACGTTCTGCTTCCTATCTTGCCCTTGGTATGTGATGTTGCTGCTGCTGATGATGTTGCAGCCTGGTCGTTGTTGTTGCTGCCGCGCCGAGGAGGCCAGATCATAAGGTACGTGTGGTCTTTCCCTCTCATAAGTCGCTCACCTGTGCTTTTCCTCTGGATTGAAAAAAATTGAAATTGAAATTCAAAAAAATGCTGTCACATCTTAAAGGGAGGGGCTATGGCTATATTTATTTTTCTGTAATTAACAAATAAACTCAATTTTTCAGCATATTTCCAGCACTGATTTCTGTCTCGGCTGATGTTCTTATCTCGCATGCGATTTCTGTCTCACCTATCATAATTAAAAGCCTCCAACAAAAAAGCCGATTCACACACCCGACAAGTAAATACTTTAGTAAATGTACTTAAAAAAAAGTAAGGCAAGGCAAGGTAATTTACTTTTTACTGCATTTAATTTACTTTTGACACAGATTTGTACATGATATGTGACTCTGGCTCAGTTGCGCTCCAAGCGTTGGGAGGCAGTAGCTTATTTGGCCAACATCCGCTGGGGGGAGCCACGGCTATTTTTTGTCTCTCTCTAGAATTAAGACACGTTCCACACAGTTTTTTTTTGGAATGAAGACCAATCAAAATCATTTACAAAAATTAATATTCTTTTATATTTACATTGTTAATTTTTATTTATTTTAAATTTTTAATATGTATAAATATTTCAGATACTTACGTCAATAGACTCAAAAGTTTAAGAATGGTCGCCTTTTTCAATTCGCCCGGCCTCGTTTGAATTCGCCGTCGCTCCGAATGTGGAGCGAATTCGAAAATTACATAGTTTTACTTTGCAGCGCAACATGTTGCGCAAAATTTTCTGTTCAGTGTACTGTTTTTTTATTTGTAAGCAAATTAAAGTAATTACATTAGTATTAATCTTTATAAACAAAATAACTTTAAATATGTTATTTATCTTATTTTATTTTATTAGCTTTCAATGTTAAATATTCTTCAAGTCTGAACAAATTAGATATTTCTTCTAGCTATTTTCTATTCAATATTTCGTATCGATAGATAGCAGTGTCAACCCTGGCTTAGCGAGTACACCCACCGCGCATTCTCACATTGTGCAATGAGGAACGCTTATAAAATTATTATATTAATATTAAATAAATAACAATTTGGATAGTCCGGAGACTTTAAAAATTCAAAAACAAGTGCATCAAAAACTTGACTGTGACTATCGATAATTTAATGTCAATATCGATACTTCAGCGGGACAGCTTTGGATTATTTTTGGTATATTTCATAACAAAAATTGTATAAAAAGTATTTTTAATGGAGCCGGGCGGTATAAATTATCGATAATTCCGCGGTCACACTGTGCTCTTTAAAATTTTTTGATCAATTCAACGCGGACGTGTGCACGGTTCTTAGGCCGTTTTTAATTTGATAATCATATTTAAGCGGGAACGAATTAAATAGATACCTTATTTTGTGCCTGTTCGTTAAACAATTTTAAAATGCGCCTGATCCTAAGTACAAAATGCAAAAATAAATTAAGTTGCCGTCGTGGATTCGACAAATTGTGCTTTGACGAATAAAAATTGGTGCGTTAGTATAAGTGTATGTAAATCACAAACAAATATATGAGTGTTTATCGGTATCCGTGTGGGAGACATACATATGTATGTACATATGTGCGATCGAGGCTGCGTCGGTACTTGTTAACTGGCCAAAGAATAAAAGCTCATGCAAGTGTGTTGATAAAAATATATACATACAAAAAATGCTGTGTCTGATTAATTAAAGCGTGTATGCCCTTTAATTGTGAAACCACTTTCAATGGGTATTTTTCTCTCATTTAACAGTGTGTTTAAAAGTAGCAGAACATTAGCCTTAAATGTGTTTAAACTTTAAGGTACCGACGGCTTGTTAAATATTGCTTAGTAAAACTGAGATTCAGAAAAATAATTTTATTGTTCCAAGATCTTGGAAGTTAAACAAAAATTTTAAAGTAAGTACAAGTAGTATAATGTAAAACAAACAAACAAATGTCGAACATTCTTGTTTTTTAATTTAAGTGTCTTTACTAATTCTCTGTGTCCAATTTTAATATACTCACTAAGTTAGTTAAAAAGTGGAGTCCACACTGGCGTATCAAAATATAATTAAGTATATGTATGCACGTGTGGATATACATATGTACGTGCATACATACGCGTATATGTAAACATGGTTCTCGATCCTCTGTTTCGAATCCAGAGAGCCGACAGTACCAACACAATAACACCATGGCACGCACACCCTGAGGTTTGTTTATTTATTTGCTGAAAATACAATTTTCTGTATTCAGTCTTACGCATATATTTTTTGTTTAGACTGTCGTTTTCGTCTCTACCTGTTGATATACCACAATCTTGTCTCTAAATAGAAACTCGTTGTGTCATTAGTCTTCAGCCGATGCGTATTCTGTTTTTGTTTTTGGGACTGCCGCTGGCGTCGTCGGCACATTTTTACCTTAAACTAGTATGTAGTTAGCTATTTCCGTCTGCGTGTACTACCTACCTAGTTAAAAATCTCGGGCGACGGCTCAACCGCTCAGTCAGGTAGCAGATATGTACACATACATACATGTCGCTAAAGCCGAAACTTAACCATGACAATACATATATATGCATTTATTTGCTTTTCCTTTTGCTGGTCATTTAATTCTCAGAAAAGTAAGAGTCCTTGCGGGCCAAAAAATAATATTTTCAAAGAAAACGGATAAGCTGAGGCGGCTACTCATTCGCTTGCATGTTCAAGAAGAAAAAAACTTAAATTTATTATGAAATGTTATATAGTGTTGAAAAACAAAAAAAACCTAACATAGCATAGCCATTCTGGTGAAGCCCTCTTTCGCCAACACAATAAAAAATATGTAAAATCAACTATTAAATAGTGAAAACTGCCCAACCTATGCAAAAAAATAGTGTCTGTAGTAACAGTACGCCACAAATTTTTGAAGTGTCCTAATTAGTTGTATTTAACAATACATATATATTGTTGTGGTTGTAATTAAATTGTTGTACCTTTTTTGTTTTAATTAGTTCTTATAATACTTATTTACTTGGACACTTACTCAGTTTATCGACACTTATTTTTCACAACTAGTTAAACTCATCCAAATTTTAGTAAATAATTTTGTACTACTTAAATTGCGAAATGCTTTTTAATGAACAATAGATCAAAAAGGTACTTGAACATTTTTAAATATAGTAAACAACATTTTTAATGTTTATTTAACATTGTTTTGTCTAGACTAAACGATAATATTTTCCTTAAGGAAACATAGATTTTTAATGCAACGGTACGTAATAAAAAGACATTTTATCTTTTATTTGTGCGTTGTGCCCACCGCTGTTGTAAATTATTTGTGTGGCGGCAGAGAACGAGAAGAGCTATTTGCTATGTCCCTTAATGGAAAGCTGCCGACCGCTAGTTAATCAATCGAAGCATTTGGGATATAAATTATTATATTTTATTCGTTTTTGACAAGGAAAATTATTGGTATTGACAAAGTGTGACAACTGTGAACAGTAGTCAACGTAGTGACGAATTGCACATGGAGAGTGCGCGGAGAGCCGCCGAAATGAAAAGCTGCTACGATAGTCCGACTAAAACAAGACGTACACCGATCGAAAGGTATGATTGCTTCAGGAAAAATTAAGGTGACCGGTGAAGCCAACACAATTTCTAATGAATTTATTTTTTATATTTTAATTTAAACCTTTTTAAATCGAACCATCCATTTAAGACTTATACCTTTCATTATTTTAAAGATTTTTGGGTCATTATACCCTTGCTCCCATAGGAATAATTATTATAGCATTGATGTTTTTTGACACATTGATAGAAATATACATTTTTTAATATATTTTAAAATTTCGAATTACATTTTAAAAAATCGGACGACTGTATCATATAGCTGTCATAGGAACAATCGGATAAATAATCGGAAAAGTATAGCAAAATAATTATAGCTCCGTTATATTTGATCATGTTCTACTTCAGTAATAGCATTATTTTATTATTTCAGAGTTAAAAAAAGAGGTGATAAAAAACGCATTTAAACGCAGTTAAAATTTTATGTTTACAAATTTTTAATATACAACGGGATTATTATTATATCAATTCTGACATTTAATATTGCAAAACAAAATTTAACTCATTACACTAAACAAATACACCATTTATACATGATATGTATATTATAAAGTATGTGGAAACAATATTTATACCCGTTCCTCGTAGACTAAATACTACTTGTCTTATATACTACCTGCAAAAGAAAGACGACTTTTGGGAAAGTTTCTGCCCGATAGCTTTAAATTGAGAGACTAGTTTGCGTAGAAACGGACGGACAGACGGACATGGCTAGATCGACTCGTCTAGTGATGCTGATCAAAAATATATATACTGTATGGGGTCGGAAACGTCTCCTTCAGTGCGTTGCAAACTTCTGACTGAAATCATAATATCCTCTGCAAGGGTATAAAAATATTTTAAAAAATTATATCTTTGGTGTTTTTTTAAATATAAGTAAGTTCTGAATTTCGATTAATTTTATCAAAATCTGACGACTATATCATATAGCTGCTATAGGAACGATCGGAAAATTGGTGGGAAAATAATATGAAACAAATTATAGCACTATTGGGAATATCATTTTATGTACTTTGAGAATTTCGAATTAAATTTAATTAAAATCTGACGACTCTAACATACAGCTGTCAGAGAAATGGTCAGAGAAATAATGAAATAATTATTTAAAAAAAATTTTTTCTACTGTCGCTCCCTAGACGAGTCGGTCTAGCCATGTTAGTCTGTCCGTTTCTACGCAAACTAGCCTCTCAGATTTAAACCTTTCCAAAATCGTATTTCTCTTAGGTAGTAGGTAGGTATAAAACGGAGCGAGAAAACTATATTCTTTAGGTCCCATAGGAATGATAACAATTTTTTTTTAGTCAGTGTTTTTTGACTTATTAATATTGGGAATATTATTCTTTAAATACTTCAGAATTTCGATAAAAATAAAAAAAATCCAAAGACCATTATATTTCGTTTTCGTTAAACATATACGGCAATAAATTGAATTGGAACATAATCTTACAATTTCTGTAATTATTTTTTAGTTTTCAAAAAATAAAAAAGCGCTGTTCATACAATGCTCCCACTGCATCGATCTGCAAGGCTTCTTTTCTGGTTTTACCTTGCTAAAATTCCTTTTCAAAGCATTGAAGTCAAATGGTGCAAAAACAAAAAGTTGACAAATTAAGATAAGGAGAGAAAACATTTAATTATTATTAACATACTAATTTTTGATGCCATTGCGCACCGTTTAAACGTTAAAATACAATTCTTTTGTTTTAGCATTAATTTATTTAATAAGAAAACGTTGGTGAGCTTATTTGATCTTAAATTCCACCCTGCCTTCAAATATATATGTATACCTGCACTAAGAAAAAAATCGGATCGAAGGAACCCCAAGGACACCTTAAAATGTTGTGCGAAAAATCTAATTACTCCTGCAGTTTCTTTCGAGCCCCAGGTGTTGAGTTTCAACAGACAACCAGTTGGGGTACTTACATTTTTTGCGGAAGGTTTAAGATATTCCGTGATCACTCCTTAGGTATTTTTATACCCAAAGAAGTTTCCGACCCCATAAAGTAAAAATGTATACTCTGGATCAAAATCAGAAGACGAGTAGATATAGCCATGCCCATAGTCTCTAAGTTTTAAAGCTATCGGGATAAAACCTTACCAAAAGTCGTATTTCTATTCAAGATAGCAAATAAGTCCGAACGAACCGGATCGTACAACTATGTATGTAATATAGCTCCCATAACAATAATCGGAAAAATAAAATGTTTAATTATAGCTTCGGTGTTTTTGACAATTATTTTCTACTCTCAATATATTAGAACTTTGAATTAAATTTTATAAAATCTGCCAACTATGTCATATCGCTGTCATAGGAACGATTGGATTAATGGGAAAATAAAAGAAAAACAATTAAAGCTTTGTATAGATTTTTTTGTTTATTATTACAAATAACATTTGAGAAAAATCGGAATACTATAACGTGTATCTGTCATAGGAAGGATCGCATAATGTATGTCAAAATAATACAAGAATCGTTATATTTGGTTTTCTGCTAAAAATTATGCTGGTAAATTAAAGTGTAACCATTTTTTAATATATCTGTGATAATTTATTAATTTTCTAAAAATCGGAATGCTTTGGATAGCATAGGAACAACCTGCAAGGGTATATAAGCTTCGGCTGGCCGATATAAGCTTTCTTTCTAGTTTTTGTTGACCTCCTTTTTGGTTTTTATATATTTTTATACCCTTGCAGAGGAAATGACATTTTGTTTTGTTCATCAATACCCATCAGGTTGCCAAAAATTGTTCAAGTTAATGTCAATATCGGAAATAGTCTGTCACCCGCATTTTTGAAGCGAAACGAAAAGAGACGTACTTCGCCAAAATCAAGTCAATCTCACGCATAAGAATAAAGCTGAAAAGCGAACAATCTATTGATTTGATAATTCGGTATTAATAAAGATCACTAAAAACACGGCAAAACGGCTCAAATCTGAGTTTAACAGATAAGGCTTACACAAATAAAACTCGATATGGGCAGTTCTTTTACAAACCGCACATCTAGTAAGAGCGATAAGCGCTGCGTACAAGGCCACAGAATCTAAACCCGAGATATCCACGTTCATATTTACGATTTTTTGAAGTTTGTGGACGTTAAAGTGGGCGTGGCAAATTTTTTTTTGGGTAGGTATTGATGAGAACAATACATTTCAGTTAAAATTTTTTTTCTAGCATCAAAACTGTAGGAGCCACAGTTTTGGGCGGCTTGTGGGCGTGGCACTCTGGTGAAACAAACTTGCGCTGCGCAGGAATCTCAGGAATCTGCATGCCTAATCCCAGTATTGTAGCTTTTATAGTTTCCGAGATCTCATATGCATCAAGTTAGCAAAACAACTTTTGATATCCAAACTTTTTTCCTATTCACAATTTGCCCTTAATTATCCGTAAATTATTCGTGAAAGAAATAAATTTGCCACTTAACTTTTTTTAAAATTATCAGGTGTTCTGCTAAGTGCAACTAAGTTCTGCAACTCCTTGAACTTGAAATTTTCCAAAATGTTTTCAGCTGGTATTTTGCCGTTATTAATCCGTGAATTATTCGTGAAAGAATTAATTTTGTCGGTCCATAGTTATAGCTGAAGAAAACATAAGACCTTTTTGAAGTTTGTCGTTTTTTTTTGCAAATTTAAAAAAAATAATTTCAAAAATTAATATTAGGCGTTAAAATAGTTTCAGGAAAATCTTAAATGTTTAAAATAATTTTTTGCGAAATCCGCTCGGTTTGTAAAAAAACGGCTTATTTGAAGTCATAAAATGCACTTCCAACAACAAATTATTCGGCACGCTACAAGAATTTCCTTTATAAAGTACGATTTACAAAATTTAATGTACATATAGTTTTCATTAAGCTCTGCCCGTTCTTTGCCGCTACTTAAACAAAGTACAGCGGTTGGCGCATACACATTGCTGCACCGTACAAATTTGTAATACAAACGAACAACAAATTTTCAGACCACTGTTTTAAACAAATTGTACTAATTTTTTCTAAAGCCCTTGTGGTAAGAACGCTGCTGACAAGAATGGAACTAGAAGTATAATATTAAGAGTTTATAACATTTAAAAGTTTAAAGATTATAAATAGCTTACCCAAAATCATTTTATTATTATAAGGCACAAATATATTATTTTGTTCAGCAATTATTTGTTTAATTTTGTTCTATTTAATTTCAGAAACGTTGTCTAAGAGTATGGATCATTTCAAAATACAGTACAGCCAAATGCAGCGTTTTGCATTGAGGGAAGTCTTTCGAGTCTATGTAACTTTCGCGGTTGACACAATTTAGGCAAAATCAACCAAACCGTTAAAAACCTGGAACTGAGTAAAACATGCCTCACACACACAGCAGGCACGGATCATCTGGAGATGATTTATGCAGTACTGACGAAGTCAAGATATTTAAAGACGAAGGAGACCGTGAAGATGAAAAAATATCATCTGAAAACTTATTAGTTGAAGAGAAGTCGAGCTTGATAGATTTAACTGAAAGTGAGGTAATGTAAACATAAACCAAATTCTAATTTAAATTTTAAATACTTTTGGGCCAACTGCTAATAATTCACTTTCAACAATTGATTATTTTCTTTAAGCAAAAACTCATAGTCTAACTAACATTTCTGAAAAATTAACTCAATTTTAAAAATGTTCAATGAATTAGAGATATAACACACTCTTGCAGTTAAAATCATTTACTATTTATAATAAAGTAAACCAACCGTCAATCTGTCTACCGCCGGTAGGTGGCGCATTTCAATCTCGCTTTGCTGCTTGCATATCTCCATTTCCCTTTGGTCCCTTTAGCTGAGTAACGGATATCTCATAGTCGAGGTACTCGACTATAGCGTTCTTCCTTGTTGAACTTCCCCAGCCTACAAAGATTAAAAAGGACAAAAGTCGTGGTTACCCATACAATTTTGAAATTACCAAAAAAATTAATTATTTACAAAAGTATATTTATATTTTAAATTATTTATATTTATTTACATGTAAGTTATTTATAGAAACTTTCTTTTAAACTTACAATTCTTCTTCCCTTTCCGCGCTGTGACTCAAGCACTTTAACCATTGGTCCACCGAAGAATGATTTTTGTTAAATAACATGATATACTTGAAATCCGAATTAAAATAAGAAAGGAAGCTAGCTTTGGCAAGCCGAAGTTTCTATACCCTTGCAGGTCGTTTCCTTAAGAGCATAGTATGTACAGAGCTTTCCGATTTTTAGAAAACAAAATTATAATTCCAGAAACTTAAAGATAATGTTCCTTTTCATTTACTGCCGTTCGAACAGACGGACATGGCTAAATCGACTCGGCTAGTGATCCTGATCACGCTTTCTTGAAACGCTTTTCCTGAAACGCTTTCTTCTACCTGTTTCATACTTTCCGACGAATCTCTTTTACTCTTTTGTTGGATTTTAATTGTGGTGTTACTATTTTCGGTCAAAGGGAAACAATAAAATACTTGAAAAAAGAAATAGTTGTGTTACAATTTTAAACTATTCAAAAGGCGAAAACACACAGTAACAAAATATTTATGTTATGGTGTCACCATTGCTTTGTTTAAGGAATAAATTAAGAAAACACAAGAACCATTCGTTAATATTTATTCACTACTTTAATTGCTGAATTCTATTTAATGACCCAGAAAATAAATTTGAATAATTGTTTTAAACTTTGGTTTATTTTATCTGTAACCTGATCAGGACAAATAAATCTAGCCGATCCGGCGGCTCTATTAATGAGCTTTCATGGAAACCGAAGGGTTCATGTTAAAATGTAAAAAATAATTGTGTTATGAGCACAGGATTGTGTTATGTATCACAATTATACATCAAAAGAAAATGAAATAGAACATCTTAAAGACCATTTTTTAAAATGTAAGCTGTTTGCTGTTTACAGTTAGACACTCACTGTTAACCAAATATGTGTTATACTCGTAAATTTTTTTTGACGGGTAAACTTTTTGAGTGACTCAAATTAAATTACAGTAGACCCTGTTACTCTTCGAGTATTGGGTATAAATATATTACGTTCCGTAATATATAAGTAATGTCTTGTCTGATTAGTTTTAACAGTTCTATTAAAATAAGAAATAATCAATAAACCAAAAGAAATATCAAAAAATAAAAGGAGTTATAAAAGGTTGGCGCCTTACCACTTATATTTTATAACTTATCCATGTTAATCTATTTATGGTTTAAAATTTTATTTTTTCTTTGTAGGAAAAGGGTCAAAAAATTGCAAGGCCGGACCACAGCCCTGTTTTTAGTAAGTATATTTTTTTATACAATCTAAACACTCCTGGTTTAACGGAAAATTTTGTATTTATTTTATAAAAGGGATATTGGGACAGTTGTCTTTGAACACTTGAATTTCTGTTTATTAATTTGTCAATATCAATTGGCATGCCAAAAAATGGATTAAATTGCACTGTATGGTTAATATATAGTTATATGTATAGCTCAGTAAGGTGTATACAATAGTCAAAGTCAATCGGCTACGGCGCCCTCTCTGGTTTAATATGTTTTCAATGTTTTCAAATCCGTTAAAAAAAAGGTTTTATGACGTAATAAATAAGACTTGTCGCCAAATATTTGTTATATCAACAGGACAAACAAATGTTTTTTATTATAAATAAATTAAGTTATTTTGTATAGAATCAAATTGTATGGGATGATAACTTTAGAGGGTTGAGTTTTGTCTTGTTTTCAAAAAGTCTAATAAATTTAACCTGAGTAAAATATGTAATCAAACGGAATTTTAAAAAACCCAATGTCGTTTGTTAATTATTGCGCTGAGAGGGACTGCCTGACAGAGCCCTTTGGTGAGAACATACACTTTTCTAATGCTTTTTTCTCGGCAACAGTCTTTTTTTAAAATTAAAATCACATTAAAATTTTATTTTTAAATATTCCAAATAAACAGTTTAACAAACGGCCTAGACATGGGTCCAACTCCAAAGCTCCATTTATTAAACAAAAAAGAATTATGCTCAAACTAACTTAAGTTAGTCAGCATGGTTGTGCTTGTGGTGGAAATGCCTCTTTACATTTGTATTATACTATACGTTTTCTATAGAACAAGAAAGGCCTGTGTTGCTTAAAAATCTGTTGACTCGTTCAAACGTTGTAGTTTCTTGGCCGAAAAAATCCAAGAACCACATTTTTGTGTTTGAAAGAGGAAATGAAGCTAGCTTCGGCAAGCCAAAGTTTATATAGCAATAGGAAAGCAATATATACACAGAGCTTTCCAAATTTTAGAAAACTAAAAAATAGTTACACAAAAATATTAAGAAATTGTTCGATTTCAATTTACCAGCGAATATGTTTTAGCGAAAGCGAAATATAACTGTTTCTGTATTATAATAACATTTATTTTCCAATCCTTCCTACGGCTGCTATATGGTATAGTAGTCTAGTCTTTATACCTGTTACTCGTAGAGTAAAAGTGTATACTAGATTCGTCGGAAAGCATTTACAGATAGAAGGAAGCGTTTCCGACCCTTTATAGAATCCGACATCTCGGTATCTCTTCTTGCGCAGCTCAAATTTATTTCAAAAGGGTGCCACGCCCACTCGAAAGACCACACCCGCACATATCGCTTATACCTGTCTACATTTTAAGAGATTTTGTAAAAAAATAAAATGAGATTTTTTTCTAATTATTAATACCCACCCACATGGGCGCTATAGGCTAGATGGCGTGTAAGAGCAAACAGTCGGTTTGCTGCAAGCATTCTCCATCCCACTCGCACTTCCTTTCGCTGAGTAACGGGTATCTAATCGAGAATACAGCTTTTTATTCTAGTTTCTTATTATTTTCCCAATAACTACACTATGTAACTTCTAAAACTTTCCTCGATAAATGTTTACAGATCTTAACAAGGAAGAACGCTATAGTCGAGTACCTCGACTATCAGATACCCGTTACTTAGCTAAAGGAACAAAAGGGAAATGGAGATATGCAACCACCAAAGCGAGACTGAAATTTAAGCGTTTTGGGCGTTAAAGTGGGCGTGGATCAATCGATAGGTATTGACGAGACTAATACATTTCAGTTAAAATTTTTACTCTAGCATCAAAAATGTAGGAGCCACAGTTTTGGGCGATTTGTGGGCGTTAGAGTGGGCGTGCCATATTCGCGTAGCAAACTTGCGCTGCGTACAAGGCTACGGAATCTAAATCTGAAATCCCATATCCGCGTTCATACTTACGATTTTTTGAAGTTTGTGGGCGGTTTTTGGGCGTTAAAGTGGGCGTGGCAAACTTTTTTTTGGGGCAATCGATAGGTATTGATGAGAATAATTCATTTCAGTTCAAATTTTTACTCTGGCATCTAAAATGTAGGAGCCACAGTTTTGGGCGTATTTGGGGCGTTATAGTGGGCGTGGCACGCTGCGTAAGAAGCTCAGGATTCTGCAAGCCAAATCTCAATGGCCTAGCTCTTACAGTTTCCGAGATCTCGGCGTTCATCTGGACGGACATGGCTAGATCGACTCGGCTAGTGATCCTGATCAAGAACATATATACTTTATGGGTAACGAGTACGAGTAACGGGTATAAAAACTGCCCTTGAGCTATTTGGAAAGAGTCACACAACAATTTTGCCAAGGAAAGATTCTGGTGTCTAGTGACATAAAGCTCGGTCGTTGTTGTTGTTGTTGTTGCAGCCCAAGCTTTATAACAATATTTTTTTACCTTAAGATATAGAAAATCATACATTTCAATCAAAAAAATTTTTTTTTTTTTTTTTTAAAGTTTTTTAAGCCATTTCTTTAAGTGGTGCTATTTTTGTTGCCGCATAACTTTGCTACTTTTTTGATAAATGTATCGAAATTTTAAAAACCATCCGCATTGTGGGCGTAACCACTTTTATTTTAGTTAGTAGATATGTAACCCTAATTACCCTTACAAACTGAATAAAAATATTGCAAAAAATGACCATTTTGTAGCACAAAGAAGAATTGCCTACACATTGGTGCTATTTTTGTTGCCGCATCTGTATTAAATTTATTTTCGAAATTCTAAAGTACTACAATTTGTTAATGCTAAAAATTTCTCTAAAACTAATAGTAACTGCAAAAACAATTTTTCAAAAATCGATTTTCTTATAATTTTTATGATTGTGACAATATCCTAAAAAATGTAGTATGAAAAAGAGACAGTTATGGCTCGAATGCAAATTTCTAAACATTTTAAAAAATCATAAAAAATATAAGACAGGCGGACATGGCTAGACCGACACTGGGACTTGTTTGGACAAGATGGCTTGGTCACTTTAGCATTGGAACGCGAACTTTAAACGTTATATCTTAAATAACTTAAACTAGCTGATTTTAATGTTCGAAGCGATTAAATATGCTTTTAAATAGGTATAGACACTAAATAGTCAGACAGTTGGAATACAACTATTTTGGTGCTGAACAAAGCTTGTAAATGGTTTTAATTTTATCATCTGCGGCAGTAGTTTCATCAAGAAGCCTTCCTTATTTATAAGTAGCAGCGTCATTTTTTGTCATCATCATTTTTTCGCACTTATAAAGACGCTAAAATATTACTTTACTAAATTGCAGTACTAAATTGGACACAAGCAGCTGAAAATTAAAGCAAACGCATCAAATTAGTTCTTTACTCAATGCCATTTTTTCTGCAGCTCTATTGAATGAGCAAATTTGTGCTTTTTATATATGTTTTGTAAAAAATTAAATGAGATTTTATTTTTATTATTAATACCAATCTGCATGCCAATACTCAGATCGGACCATTCATTAAAAAGTTATAACCACATAATAATTAACAATTATCTCATTTTTAGATACAATTTTGATCATTGACCTTTGTTCCGAGCATTAAATTATCGGGGGATAGCCACTTATAGTATCTTTTCTGGTATTCAAAAATCCGTCGACAGTTTAACACTTGGAAATCAAGATATAACAGCTCTACCCCTAAATATGTTTCATCTAAGAAATGCGCATTGGCCAGGTACCAAAAACGACGCAGGGAGTCATACTTGGATCTAGGAATATTTTAGTTGGTGTATAACTCATTTTTATACCCGTTACTCGTAGAGTAAAAAGGTATACTAGATTCGTCGCAAAGTATGTAACAGGTTAATGAAAGCGTTTCCGACCCCATAAAGTATATATATTCTTGATCAGGATCACTAGCCATGTCCGTCTGTACGTATGAACGCTGAGATCTCGGAAAATATTAAAGCTGCAATACTGGGAATAGACATGCAGATTCTAGAGATTCCTGTGCTGCGCAAGTTTGTTACGCGAATGTACCCCGCCCACTCTAACGTCCACAGATCGCCCAAAACTGTGGCTCCTACAGTTTTAATGCTGGAATTACAATTTTAACTGGATGTATTGTTCTCATTAATACTTATCGATTGTATTTGTCTGGTCAATAAATTCGATTGACCCAAAAAATGTTTGTCAGGCCCACTCTTACGCCCATAACGTTTAAATCTGTCTGTCGCCTATATAACAATATATTGAGATCACAGGTAGCTGGCGCATTACAATGTTGCTTTGGTCCCTTTTGCTGAGTAACTGGTATCTGATGGTCGAGACACTCGACTATAGCGTTCATCCTTCTTTTTACATTAAATTGCTGCTAGAGAAGACAAAAATACTATTTAGAATATTTCCCGGGACCCATCTTCGCGGTTTTTTTAAGCACTCAACAGATCAGCCCATATAGTTTTTAATTTTTTTTATTACAGCATAACTGGTTTCCAGTGCATTGAAAATAACTTTTTAAAGCCGCCAACAGTCAAAATTTGCAAACGTGTAGTAACTTTTGCTCCCCACTGTAAGTTCTGAACAGAAAACTTGTATATAGTATGAAAGCCTTTCCGATATTTACTTAAATAACCCTTGATATTTAATGAATTCTTTTAAAAATAAAATTCATGATAATTAAAGAAAAGTTTTAGCCAACTCAAGGTCATGTCGGCTTAAACTTCAAGAAGTCTAAGTCTCGACATTATACCAACACACAAAAATACGCGAAAGGGATTTACTGTACATGCATGTTTCATGTAGTAACGAACTACAATCATCAGCAGTGATAATTTATATGTAGGTATACATACTACAAACGTTTTCATGTAAACAGTGCATACAAATGTGTGCGTAATAGCTCTGCTTGTATTGATTCAACAACGTCTGTCTAAATGTGCTTGTGTTGAGTTGTAGACCGGCAGAGCGTTAAACGTTGTTATAACTAGAGTGAGAGAGAAAGAGCACTTTGGTAGAGACGAAGGGGGTAAGGTGCGTCGGATAAATAACCGGCTACGTTGATTTAAAGTTTGGCATCCACCGTTTCATGGTGCTAACAAGGTGATGAAGATCGTTCACCGACACGCTACTTTACTTCTTTTGTTTTCTGTTATATATGTCTTCTATATGCGTAATAAATGCACAAAACGCTTGATACATATAAACAAAGTGTTTTTAAAGCTATAGCAAGTTTAATAAGCCGCCGAAAAACATTTTTGTGTGTGTGATGTGCAAATAAACGTATAAGTATGTATCCATTTATAGTTTTAAATATATTTTAATGCTTTTTAAATATTTCTAAAAACATTGGGAATAAGTATTTACGTATAAACATTTCTTACAGTGTATCCTTGAAAATTAATGAGTTTTCGTGGAATTTTCAGTCATGTTGAGCTTTCTCAGCTTTTGAGGTTGATATGTTCGATTTTACCTGGGTATTATATCCGCTACTTGTGGATTAAAGGGTAAATCGTATTCGTCGGAAAGTAGGCCCTTTCCGACCCTATATAGTATACAATTCCAGGGAGCTGCTCGAAACGTTGGTACACTTTAAAAATAAAAAACAAAAGTATTTTTATTTTTACAATCGGCTTTACTTCTTACTGTTCTTAAGCTCTATGTTGTGTATTAATTTTGTCCCATTTTTATACCCGTTACTCGTAGAGTAAAAGGGTATACTAGATTCGTCGGAAAGTATGTAACAAGCAGAAGGAAGCGTTTCCGACCCCACAAAGTATATATATTCTTGATCAGGATCACTAGCCGAGTCGATCTAGCCATGTCCGTCCGTCCGGATGAACGCTGAGCTATATCGGAAACTAAAAGAGCTAGGCTATTGAGATTTGGCATGCAGATTCCTGAGCTTCTTACGCAGCGCAAGTTTGTTTCAGCAGAGTGCCACGCCCACTCTAACGCCCACAAACCGCCCAAAACTGTGTCTCCTACAGCTTTGATGCTAGAATAAAGATTTTAACTGAAATGTATTGTTCTCATCAATACCTATTGATTGACCAAAAAAAAGTTTGCCATGCCCACTTTATCGCCCACAAACCGCCCCCAAACTTCAAAAAATCGTAAGTGTGAACGTGGATATTTAGGAAATTTAAAATTTAAAATTTTAAAAATTTTAACTGGAATGTATTGGTCTCGTCAATATCTATCTATCGATCGATCCACGCCCACAACGCTTAAATCTGTTTACCGCCGGTAGGTGGCGCATTTCAATCACGCTTTGCTGCTTGCATATCTCCATTTCCCTTTGGTCCCTTTAGCTGAGTAACGGGTATCTGATAGTCGAGGTACTCGACTATAGCGTTCTTCCTTGTTTTATTTGGAATTTTAAAAATAATTCTCATTTTCTTTCAAAGAAAAGTATCAGCATAGACAGACGATAGCATCCTTTGTTATGGATTATTAATTAATAAATTTAGTTAGAAATCCACGATTGTCCACGTTTCAAAAAGTGCTTAAAATTTGTCCACGTGGTTTATGGACGGCCCCTAAATGTAATGGCTGTATGATCGGGAATGCCTTAAGATAATAAAGAGCACATTTAAAAACTACTTGGAAACTTTTTAACAGAGAAACGGGGAAAGAAAATATAAAAATATAATCCGGAAATTATTTTACTTGTTTTAATCTATGGCTTACATGCGTACTAAATTTTTTTCGATTTTTGGTTGATCTTCCCGCTTATACCCATTGTTTGTAGAGTAAAAGGGTATGCTATATTCGTCGGAAAGTATGTAACAGGTAGAAGGAAGCGATTTCATATATTGAGCTCGCAGTTTGCTGGCGCATTATAATCTCGCTTTACTGCTTGCATATCTCAATCTATCTTTGGTTCCTTTTGCTGAGTAACGGGTATCTGATGGTCGAGGCACTCGACTATAGCTTGTTCCTTGTTATACCCTTGCAGAGGGTATATTGATTTCAGTCAGAAATTTGCAACGCAGTGAAGGAGACGTTTCGGACCCCATAAAGTATATATATTCTTGATCAGCATGACTAGACGAGTCGATCTAGCCATGTCCGTCTGTCCGTCTGTCCGTCTGTCCGTCCGTTTCTACGCAAACTAGTCTCTCAGTTTTAAAGCTATCGGGCTGAAACTTTCCCAAAAGTCTTATATCTTTTCCAGGTAGTATATAAGTCGGAACCAGCCGGATCGGAAAACTATATCTTATAGCTCCCATAGGAAAAAAATCGGAAAAAAAATTATATCTTTGGTGTTTTTTAACATATAACCTTCTAAGCTTGGAAATTACATTTTTGAATTAGTTTTGAATTTCGAATTTAATTTTATCAAAATCGGACGACTATATCGTATAGCTGCAATAGGAACGATCGGAAAATTGGTAGGAAAATAATATGAAACAAATTATAGCTTCGGTGTTTTTATACCCTTGCAGAGGGTATATTGATTTCAGTCAGAAGTTTGCAACGCAGTGAAGGAGACGTTTCGGACCCCATAAAGTATATATATTCTTGATCAGCATGACTAGACGAGTCGATCTAGCCATGTCCGTCTGTCCGTCTGTCCGTCCGTTTCTACGCAAACTAGTCTCTCAGTTTTAAAGCTATCGGTCTGAAACGGTCGGACGACTATATCATATAGCTGCCATAGGAACGATCGGAAAATTTGTGGAAAAATAATATGAAAAAAATTATAGCTTCGGTGTTTTTCAACATATAACCTCTAACGCTTGGAAATAACATTTTTTATTTAGTTCTGAATTTCGAATTAAATTTTATCAAAATCGGACGACTATGTCATATAGCTGCCATAGGAACGATCGGAAAATTGGTAGGAAAATAATATGAAACAAATTATAGCTTCGGTGTTTTTTGACATATTATCTTATACTATTGGGAATATCATTTTTTGTGTTTTTAAATTTAATAATTATAGCTGCAAGGGTATATAAGCTTCGGCTTGCCGAAGCTAACTTCCTTTCTTGTTTGACATATTATCTTGTACTATTGGGAATATCATTTTTCTAAATTTAATAATTATAAGCTTCGTCTTGCCGAAGCTAACTTCCTTTCTTGTTTTATTATTGTTATAGATGTAAGAAGCACGGTATGTGGAAAAGCCGTTAGTCCTTACACATAGATACTTAACATTTTCATTTGTTTTTGAGAACAGCAATTTGAAATTAGGTTTGCCCTTTAAAGAATGTGTTTTCTGAATGAATTTTTTTAAACAAATCTAACCTTCCCCATCTATAAATGCATATACACACACGCGCGCTCAATATAATCAAAGATGTGAGCCATGTTTTTTGTCATGTCTTTTACAAATCTATGGTTTGTCTTATGAACAGCTTATTTTGAAGCCACTTTGCCAACAGTTATAACAGAGAAATGGCAAATGGGAAAATTTTTGTGAAGAAACAAAATTAATTTTGGTCACATTGGGGTCGTCTATTGCAGCAATTCAGCGTGTTTCCGATTTTTATCTCAAGCTGTTTTGTCTCCAGGAGATACTTTCCGTTTCTTAGGCCCTTCTTTTATAGGTTTATAGATATCTTTGTAATAAAATATTTTCATTAATTCCAGATAAACTCGACACACATGCTCCTAGCTTCAATATGGGATACTTAGTTTCACCCTATTCCTATGCAAATGGTACTCCAAGTGGCCTGCCAGTCACAATGGTAAGAATATAATTATCCAATGTTTTGCTATTTTTTGACGTTTTTAGGTATAAACCACACACGCTAGTTATCAAACCATTTGACATTTTTGTTTAAGAATTATTAGAGTTTGTTCTTATTGCTAACATCCCTTAAAGAATAGGTAACTACGTCGAAGATAAGTGTTTTGGCCTAACTAACATTGAGAACCAAGTTTCAATGTATGCCCATACGAACAGTAAAACATATTTAAGGCAGCAAACGATTCGGCATATACTCCTATTATTATCATTGCGGACAGCACGTAGTGACGATATATAGCCGCAGAATTGTAAATCTGCTACGGTAGTCCGATCGAAACAAGTAATACATTGATCGAAAGGTATTGTTATTCCTTAAATTAAATATTATTAAATATTAAATATTAAAACTAAGACTTTTTAGAAGTTGATTGGTTCAGTAGAAATTAGGGTGCAAGTAAAAAAGAATTGTAAAATTAGAGCTGGAGTGACCGGTGAAGCCAAATAAATTTCAGTTCTATTTATCTTTATTAATATGCGCGTCGAAGGGTACCAAATTAACTCGAAGCCCCCAAAGCCCTCTAAAGCCCTCAAACGCCCATTCGCCGACGAAAACAGATTTTGTTAAAGTGTAAATGCAATTTTGTTTTGATTATCAATATCTATATTCCTTCCAAATCGGACCATTCATCAAAAACTTCTAAGCAAATACAGGAATCCACGCTAGGTGGCCCTATTGCAGGGTGTGCTTTGCTGCTTGCAAATCTCCTTTCTACTTCGTTTAGTCAGACTGTTGACTATAGCGTTCTCTCCTGTTTCTAAATGTAGCCGTTTTAAAAATATGAGAAATGAATAAAGTATAATTATACCCGTTACTCTTAGAATTAAAGGGTATACTAGATTCGTCAGAAAGTGTGTAATAGGTAGAAGGAAGCGTTTCCGACCCCTTAAATCAGTGACCAGGATCACTAGCCGAGTCGATCTAGCTATGTCCGTCTGTCCGTCCGTCCGTATAAACTGGGATCTCGGAAACTACAAAAGCTAGAAAGTTGGGACTTGGCATGTAGATTCCTGAGCTAACGCCCACAAGCCGCCCAAAACTGTGGCTCCTACAGTCTTAATGCTAGAATAAACATTTTAACTAAAATGTATTTTTCCCATCAACACCTATCGATTGACCTAAAAAATAGTATGCCACGCCCATAACGCTTAAATCTTTCTACCACCCACATAACCTTAGATGCAGATCGCGGGTAGGTGGCGCATTCCAATCTCGCTTTGCTGCTCGCATATCTCCATCTCCCTTTGGTCCCTTTAGCTGAGTAACGGGAACAAAGCAAAAAACAGCCTGCTTACAAAATTTTACTAGCGCCACCTAGATTTCACGTTATGTGGCGTGTTCATGAAATCGTGTAAGCAGCCGATTGGACTGGACGACAGGTGGCGCCTTTTCGTTAGCTGAGTAACGGGTATGTGATAGTCGAGGCCGACTAAAGCGTTTTCTCTTGTTTTCTTTTAGATTTCTAAGTTAGGCCGTTTTAGCTGCTCCCGTTTTATGGCTCTTATTATACCCGTTACTCGTAGAGTAAAAGGGTATACTAGATTCGTCGGAAAGTATGTAACAGGCAGAAGGAAGCGTTTCCGACCCCATAAAGTATATATATTCTTGATCAGGATCACTAGCTGAGTCGATCTAGCCATGTCCGTCTGTCCGTCTGTCCGGATGAACGCTGAGATCTTGGAAACTATGAGAGCTAGGCTATTGAGATTTGGCGTGCAGATTCCTGAGCTTCTTACGCAGCGCAAGTTTGTTTCAGTAGAGTGCCACGCCGACTCTAACGCCCACAAGCCGCCCAAAACTGTGGCTCCTACAGTTTTCATGCTAGAATAAAAATTTTAACTGAAATGTGTTGCTCTCATCAATACCTATCGATTGACCCAAAAAAGTTTGCCACGCCCACTTGAACGCCCACAAACCGCCCACAAACTTCAAAAAATCGTAAGTATGAACGCGGATATCTCGGAAAATATCAAAGATAGAGAAATGGGATCTCAGATTTAGATTCCGTAGCCTTGTACGCAGCGCAAGTTTGTTACGCGAATATGCCACGCTCACTCTAACGCGCACAAGCCGCCCAAGCCTGTGGCGCCCACAATTTTCATGCCAGATAAGAATGTATTAGTCTCGTCAATACCTATCGATTGATCCAAAAAAAAGTTTTCCGCGCCCACTCTAACGCTCCCAACGCTTAAATCTGTCTACCGCCGGTAGGTGGAGCATTTAAATCTCGCTTTGCTGCTTGCATATCTCCATTTTCCTTTGGTCCCTTTAGCTGAGTAACGGGTATCTGATAGTCGAGGTACTCGACTATAGTGTTCTTCCTTGTTTTATATCGGAAAAATCAGAAAAAGTAGAGACACCATTACCGATAAATTCGGGAAAAATTTTATTTTATATACATAAGAATATCCCCCCTATTCACACAGAGGGTGTTTTCGCTTCAGCGACCAAATTCCGCTTCAGTTTTCTGCACTCGCAAATCGATTCAGTATTCCAGTGTTTTATTCCTTATTATTTTTACGAGTTAAGGTGATGTTTGTACTTGGCGTTTCGCGATAAAAGGACATTTTTGTTGGTGCAGGCTCAAGGAACCTTCCAACGGGTTAGAAACCCAGCAGTTGATTTGATCTTGATTCTTTCCGCCCGGCAAAACTGTTAATAAAGAATATTATTTGAGAGTAAATCGTTCTTGATTTTAGGAAATATCTCGAGACGAAACTTGTTTCTAAGAGCGATCTCTGCTTTATTTTGGTATGAATCGTGCTTGATTTTAAGAATTCTTTCATCTTGAGTTTTGGAAAAATTAAACATGTTTATGTTCACTTTAATTTTATTCATTTTTAAAATTATTAGTATGGAATTACAAAATGTTAATATCTAAATATATTTTATTCTTACAGCTATCTGTATACTAAAGGGGTGGTGTATAATAGCTAGCGTATACATATGTATCCCAATCTCCAGGCGAACAGCTTCTTCCGAAACAGAACCCTCAGTCAAATTGGCGGTACCGCCTCCATTATTTTCCCTTTGTCAATGAACTGAATGAACTCGTAATTTACGCCAGCACCTGAAAAATATAATTAAAGTACTATTTTATTAATTTTATCTTAAAATATGTTTTAATACATAAGCACGTGGCTTGTAAGAAATTGCTATAACTGATGCACGCATTACATTTGCATTTGCTTTATAAAGTAAAAACTTCTTGAAAATAATTACACAAACTGACGCTGCCAACTCTTAATCTATTAGATACCCGTTAATCAGCTTACAAAATAGCGACACCTATCGTTCATACCAATCGGCTGCTTACGAGATTTCAAAAACACTTCACATAACGTGAAACCTACTTGGCGCTAGTGAAATTTCGTAAGCAGCCGATAGGAATGAACGATAGGTTGCGATGTATCTCCATCACTCTCGCACTCTATTGAGTTTATTTAATATTTATTATTGTTTGCTTATAACTTTTTGTTGAATGATCCGACTTGAATAATTTTTTCATTATAGATAGTAATTTAAATAAAATCTCATTTTTACTTTTACAAACATAAACAAATTTGTATTTGATATTTTAAGTAAATGTTTTTTGTAGCGGAGAGGATTGTAGATTTTTCTGGATGCCCAGCCATTTGGTCATTTGCTTATGAAACTTATCATGTTAGGTACCTTTAGAAAACTTGATTTTATAGCTTAAAAATGAACCCAAAGAAAGTTTATTTTTCCTTTTGTTGGTTTTTTTTATTTATTTTTTTTTTTTAACAGGAAAAGTGCTTCAAATAGCTGGTTTAAAGAAAACGGTGTGTAAATAGGGACACCAAAAGGTACACAAAACTCATCGCAAAACACCTTAGAATCTATGTATTTTTGTTAGTTTAATAAACTGTACAAAGTTGTAACTTTTTCCGCGTCCTTTCAGATAACTGTTACTCAGCTTTTAAATTGAAAATTGATAAAAGAAAAAAATGTTTAAGATGACTGCTTTAAAATTGGCATAGGCTTCAAATAAACCGCATTGGGTACACGGGCTTCGGTCCTTTTACTGCCTTCTAGTGCTTTTCAACACTGGATAAACGATCTTCCGTCTCTTTCATTTTCGGTTATGTGAATGCACGTCAGGTCAGAATGGAGAGAGGGGTAATACAAAGAGCGAGAAGTCCCCCTCCGGCACCCCTACTATTGTTTTTAAGTAATCTAAAGTTTACATTAACATAATTGGCACTAGATAAATGAAATTGGTATTGAGTTTATTGGAGAGTTAGAGTGGGAGAAAAAAATTACAAGTTGCTTAAATTGTTAATTATGCAATAAAATAAGTTAGCCGCGCATTCTACTCTCTCCTATCGCTGGTAGCGCTTTTCGCTTTGCCGCAGAGCTCCGCCTAAAACACACACACACACACATGCATAAATACATTTGTTATTGTCTGACTCTGATGTCATTGCTTTTCTTCTTGGGAGGGGCGTTTTCTTATAGGTTAATCGCTAGGTATTGACGATACCAATACATTTCAGTTAAATTTGTTTTTAAGGCATCAAAACTGTGGAGCCTCAGCTTTGCGCGGTTTGTGGGCGTTAGAGTGGGAGTGGCACACTGCTGAAATAAACATGCGCTGCGTAGTAATATCTATATTCTGCATGCCTAGTCCCAACTTTCTAGCTTTTTAGTTTCCGAGATCACATGGAACATGGCTAGTGATCCTGATCAAGAATATATATACTTTATTGGATCGGATACGCTTCCTTCTACCTGTTGCATACTTTCCGACGAACCTAGTATACCCTTTTACTCTACGAGTAACGGAATTTAACATCTTATGTTTGTACCCTTTATAAATTTGAAATTAAGCACGTTAATTATTTTTTTAGAAATTAAAAAAAAGAGCCTTATTTTCAGAAAATGTATATCTATACATACATGCAAAAATCCATGTGTGCATAGTTTGACAAAAGTTAATAACGTTATCGTATCCTCCTCCAAAAATAAGTTTACCAGAAACGGCTTTAATCTATTGCTTACCGTTCATTGGCATATTTCAGGGAGGTAAAATACATTTTAAGTAAACTGGCAACAGAGATATGATAATTATTAAAAAAGTACAAAGGATACACAAGTTAATCGTGTTTCTTCGTGTTAGTTAACCTTAAATGTATGTTATCTTACCGTTATCCCAGCTTCATGTATTTCGCCATTGTTTTTAATGTTTATATTATAAACACACATAACCTCAATTAGTACTACTGAAATTCTAAAAAGAGTAAGCGTGAACACCGACTTTTAAGAAAAACGCTGCGACACTACTGTAAATGACCTGAATATCGCAACATGAAAAGCCTACATATATCCTTAAAAGTATTAACCCGATCGATTTTGGGCTAAATATTCTAGGTAGAATGGAACGTTCCCGATCCTATAAAGAATTTATAAATATATATTTTTGATTAGGATCACCAACCGAGTCGATCTAGCCATGTCCGTTCGATAGTTTTTCCGTGTGAACAAGGGATTTTAGGGGTTCTGCACAGCGCAAGTTTTGATTTTAGATACCCTCGAGAGGCGGTACCCACCCAATTGTATTGCTGCGCATATCAACTCCCGACTCTTTATGATATCTTAAATCGAAACATTTGTATGCCTATAAACGTCTTTACTACAATAATTAAATGGCCACTTGGTTGTCCAGCATTATCTACCAAAGTAAACTGAATATACACCAGGGTTAAAGTCGGTTAAAGGGTTAACGATGTATTTTTGAGATATTTGAGCTTAAGAACAGTACTCCATTGTCGTCAACCTCTAATAAAGTCATAAAAAATTTGTGTTACTCTCGTATGTATTAAAAAACGGCTGTAACAGGCTTCGGCGGTTGTTTATATGGGGTTTTTTTTAGCTCTTCAATATTATTTACAAATTTATACATAAGAGCATCACATAGAAACATAAATATTATTATACTTGTTGATTAAAAATTAGCTAAACAAGAACAACTTTAGATTCAAATAAGGAATGTATACTCAGACTAAAAACTACGAAAAAAACTTAGTTATAACATTTTGGCTTATGTTTATTGACATGTTAATTATTAACTAATTTAAAATATGGCTCCAACTTAAAAAAAAGATTGTGGGTAGCACACTAACGCATATATTAAAAGTAAACAAATGTTTTGTGGGGTAAGCTTTACATATATTTTTGTTTATGCTGAAGAAATTAAAATAAATAAGTGTTTTTCAAAAATTGTATTTTGAAAGAATAGGTTTTAGAGAATTCATTTCAAAAGAAACAAATTAGATTACTACAGCTTGAGATATTATTGAAATTTTCTTTTTTTTTTCAGCCAAAATCTTATACACATGTTTACTTATTTATCGAATAGTATTGGGTGGGCAAGAAAGTCATGTCGTTTTTTTTAGTAATCGTTTTTAATCTAATTTATTTACGACTAATCGAGCACCAGGGTCACACTTTTTAGTATCGTTTTAAAGCTTATTGTCTTAGGTACTATCGACGAAAATTTGGTAATTATTCGATAACATTTGTGGAAGCTATAGCAAATTAAACATGGAGGACCAAAGTGAGCATTTTCGGCATATTTTGCTTTTTTACTTCCGAAAAGGAAAAAAAGCGGTCGAAGCTCGCGAAAAATTGTGCGAAGTGTATGGTAAAGATGCCATGAGTGATCGCCAATGTCAGCGCTGGTTTGCCAAATTCAGGCTTGGAGATTTTGGAGTTAAAGACGCCCCACGTTCTGGTCGACCATCGGCCGTTTTTGACGAACAAATTCAGGCTTTGCTGGATGAAAACCGGCGCTATTCAACGCGGGAGATGTCAGAGAAGCTCAGTGTGTCGCATACAACGGTTGAAAACCATTTGAAGAAACTTGGCTACGTAAGCAAGCTCGATGTTTGGGTTCCGCATAACTTAAAGGAAATTCACCTAACTAAGCGTATCAACATCTGCTATTCTCTGCTGCAACGGATTAAAAACGATCCTTTTTTGAAGCGGATCATTACTGGCGACGAAAAGTGGGTTGTTTACAATAATGTCCAACGAAAAAGATCATGGAGCAAGAAAGATGAGCCAGCCCAAGCCACATCAAAGGCCGATATCCATCAGAGGAAAGTTATGCTGTCTGTTTGGTGGAATTGGAAGGGTGTAGTGCACTTTGAGCTGCTGGGACGGAATGAAACCATCAATTCAGATGTGTACTGTCGCCAGCTATCCAATTTGGCGGAAAAAATTAAAGAAAAGGAGCCGGCACTAGCTAATCGCAAGGGTATAGTCTTTCACCATGACAACGCTAGGCCCCACACATCTTTGGTCACTCGGCAAAAATTAACGGAGCTGAATTGGGAAGTGCTACCACATCCACCTTATAGTCCGGACTTAGCACCTTCAGATTACCATTTGTTTCGCTCTCTTCAAAACTCTTTGAATGGTAAAAACTTTGATTCAGATGAGGCTGTCGAAAACCACTTGTCTCGATTCTTTGCTGGAAAAGACCAAAAGTTCTTCGAGCGCGGAATTATGCAGCTGCCCGAGAGATGGTCATTAGTGGTCGAACAAAACGGCCAATACATAATTGATTAATTATAAGTCCTGATATAAATAAATCATCTTTGAAAATATTGAAAAAAAACGACATGACTTTCTTGCCAACCCAATATATGTAAAAATGGTTTCAGAGTATCAAAAATATCATTATCACTGTGGTCGGCAGCGGTCCAAGAAGTAACGATATATAACAAATTTAATTTAAGGAAATGAAATAAATTTGGTAGTACTAAGATTGTTTTTTAATGCTGTACAACTTCTAAGCGAATGGGTCTGATGAGAAACGATGATTGCTTGTATGGGACGAATTAGAGCAAATATACACCGTTCACATCATTGGTATCAATGGGGTTGGAAACTCACATTGTGAGGGGCGGCACGTTTCATATTAGCAGCGGCGACATCAAAGCATTTTTCAGTTTAACTGAATCGTTTGCCGTTGTACTCAGCAGCTTGTTATTATTATTTTTTGTGCTGCTTATTTGTTTCTAGTTTATTCGTCGGGCCGTAATAAGCATGAATATTATCAGTGATAAATTGAAAGTCCACATTTACGGTTCATTTAGAAAAAGTGAGTTTGGTATTGATATATTATTTTCCCTTCCTATTGTCATACCAGAATCATTGATATTGTGGGGTCATTTTCCACGAAAAACAAGAGATAACGATATCAGATGCCAGTTTCTCAGCCAACGAACTTTTAAAAAAAAGAAAGTGTTTAATCTGTTCATCAAATTTAAAATCCAATTCCAAGGCTTTTCTTTTGGCGCGGCAACTGGTGGATGCTGTAACCTAGCGGATGGTATTGGCACTAGTAACAATACAAGCCTTTTTTATACCCAGTCAGAGGGTGTAATGATTTGATGAAGGAATCGTTTCCGACCCCATATATTCTTGATTAGCATCACTAGACGAGTCGATCTAGCCATGTCCGACTGTCCGTTTCTACGCAAACTAGCCTCTCAGTTTTAAAGCTATCGGGATGAAACCTTCCCAAAAGTCTTATTTCTGTTGCATATATAAGTGGGAACGAACCGGGTCGGAAAATTATGTCCTATAGCTCCCATAGGTATATATGTATATATAGAATATAACTTTTTTTGTATGACATATTAACTTTTACTTTAGGGAATATCATTCTTTTAATATTTAAGAATTTCAAATAAAATTGAAAAAAAATTGGAGGACTATCAAATAGCTGCCAAACAAAGATCGATTTCAGTTAACATATACAGCGGTATCTTATCTTAATATTTCTGTAGTTAGTTCTTAGATTTCCTACAATGGGAAAGCTCTGAACAAACAATGCACTCACGGGAACGACCTGCAAGGGTATAGAAACTTTGGCTTGCCGAAGTTAGTCCTTTCTTGTTCACTTATTAATTTAATAATTCAATTTGTTTTTTAAATTATATTGCGATTTGTATGATTATAGGAATATAGATAGGTATTAACCAAAAAAATCAATTTCAATTTATGCTAAAACTAAATATTTAACAAGGAAGAACGCTATAGTCGAGTATCTCGACTATCAGACACCCGTTACTCAGCTAAAGGGACCAAAGGGAATTAGCGATATGCAAGCAGCAAAGCGAGATTGAAATGCGCCACCTACCGGCGGTAGACAGTTTTAAGCGTTATGGGCTTTAGAGTGGGGGTGGCAAATTGTTTTTTTTTTTTGATCAATCGATAGGTATTGACGAGACCAATACATTTCAGTTATTTTTATTATTTTTTTTATCTAGCATGAAAATTGTGGGCGCCACAGGTTTAGGCGGCTTGTGGGCGTTAGAGTGGGCGTGGCTTATTAGCGTAACAAACTTCCGCTGCGTACAAGGCTACGGAATCTAAATCTGAGATCCCAATTCTCTAACTTTGATAGTTTCCGAGATATCCACGTTCATATTTACGATTTTTTTGAAGTTTATGGGCGGTTTGTGGGCGTTAAACTGGGCGTGGCACTCTGCTGAAACAATCTTGCGCTGCGCAGGAATCTCAGGAATCTGCATACCTAATCCCAGCTTTTATAGTTTCCAAGATCTCAGCGTTTATACGGACAGACGGACATGGCTAGATCGACTTGGCTAGTAATCCTGATCATGAATATACTTTATGGGGTCGGAAACGCTTCCTTTTGCCTGTTACATACTTTCCGACGAATCTAGTATACCCTTTTACTCTACGAGTAACGGGTATAAAAATGTGAGCGCTAGATAGACTTCTGAGTTTGAGCAACCTTATGACTAAGAATGAATAGTCATATTTCCAATTTTTTCCGTTAATCTGTTAAAAATGTATTTAAATAATTAATTTATTATAATATAAGTTCAAAAACAAAAATGTTTCACAAAGAAATTTAAAACTTAAACTACTGTGGGCAAAAGCAAGGTGAATCTGTTTGTAAAATGAAAACTCTATTTTTATTCTTCTTAATAACTCATTCTCTAGTACTAATGTACGCAGATGACGTTAAATTATGCCTGCAGTACAACGATACTTCTTGCCAGTCCGACTTACAATCAATTTACTGGATTTAAATGGTAAGGTAATGACATTTTGTCGTGTCAATCTTCAATATGCGACATACACGCTGAGTGAGGGCTCATTGGATAGAATAACTCTAGTAAACGATCTTGGCGTTTTTTTTGAACCCAAGACTAAAATTTGCTGACCATATTTCGTCCATGGTGAATAAATCTAGGGGTGCGCTTGGCTTTATTAAAATGTGGTTAAAGGAATTCGATGATGCTTACTAAGATCTTATTTATTTCGCTTGTCCGCCCGATACTTGAGTGTGGATCTTTCGTCTGGAGTCCCCAATACGGAATTTTCATGTTAATCGTACCGAATCTGTACAGAAGATCTATTTGATATTTGCTTTAAGGCGCCTAAACTGGGATGCAAACCTCATTTTACCCTCTTGTTCTCGTAGATTACTCCTAATTAATTTACCCTCCCTATCCAACCGTAGAACGATGATGACTCCCTGCCTCGCTTAAAACGATTAATATTACATTTTCTAGTACAGAATCAGATCAGATCCTACTTTTTTTTCTCGAACTATTTCTTTATTTTTCTACCGTCTATCATCTCGCGAATTCGTGCCGTAGGATACACGGCACCCCTCAGTCAGTTGGGCATGAGGGGTGGCCGTGGGAACCCACGCGATTTAAAAAATAATATTAATCCTCTTAATAGAAATCTCCTACCGATAGATACACTTATGCCAACGTTTTTTCCAATCCTCGAAACATGCCACATAGTCCCTTTCCGTTATAGCCATCAGCGCCTTCTTCGATTCAGCTTTTATCTCTTCAATCGAAACAAATCGCGTACCCCGGAGTTGTCTTTTGAGTTTTGGGAATAGCCAAAAGTCACACGGAGCCAAATTTGGATAGTACGGTTGTTGCGAAACGATATGCGTCGAATTTTTTGGCGAAATGATCACGAAGAACGAGTAAAATGGGACTCGGTGCATTATCGTGATGCAAAAAATAAGAGTAAACGAATTGCTTCACGCAATCGACGCATATTGCTCAAATAATAATATATATTTTTAACAGATTGGCCGGGTGGAAGGAATTCAAAATGCACCACTCCAAGAAAATCGGAAAACAAACAAATTAACGTTAGTCTTTGCCCACAGTAGTACTACAACCAAAAGACTAAAACTCCCATAGGAATGAAAAATAATTGCATTAAAAATTTTTTCGTTTTTTTTATACCCGTTACTCGTAGAGTAAAAGGGTATACTAGATTCGTCGGAAAGTATGTAACAGGCAGAAGGAAGCGTTTCCGACCCCACAAAGTATATATATTCTTGATCAGGATCACTAGCCGAGTCGATCTAGCCATGTCCGTCTGTCCGTCTGTCTGTCCGGATGAACGCTGAGATCTCGGAAACTATGAGAGCTAGGCTATTGAGATTTGGCGTGCAGATTCCTAAGCTTCTTACGCAGCGCAAGTTTGTTTCAGTAGAGTGCCACGCCCACTCTAACGCCCACAAACCGCCCAAAACTGTGGCTCCTACAGTTTTGATGCTAGAATAAAAATTTTAACTGAAATGTATTGTTCTCATCAATACCTATCGATTGACCCAAAAAAAGTTGCCACGCCCACTTTAACGCCCACAAGCCGCCCACAAACTTCAAAAAATCGTAAGTATGAACGTGGATATCTCGGAAACTATCATAGATAGAGAATCGGGATCTCAGATTTAGATTCCGTAGCTTTGTACGCAGCGCAATTTTGTTACGCGAATATGCCACGCCCACTATAACGCCCACAAACAGCCCAAACCTGTGGCGCCCACAATTTTTATGCTAGATACAAAATTTTAACTGAACTGTATTGGTCTCGTCAATACCTATCGATTGACCCAAAAAAACATTTGCCACGCCCACTCTATCGCCCATAACGCTTAAATCTGTCTACCGCCGGTAGGTGGCGCACTTAAATCTCTCTTTGCTGCTTGCATATCTCCATTTCCCTTTGGTCCCTTAAGCTGAGTAACGGGTATCTGATATTCGAGGTACTCGACTATAGCGTTCTCCCTTGTTTATACATATAATCCCTAACTTTTAAGAATATTTTTTTTTTTAAGTTTCAGACTTTTGAAATAAAGTTTGTAAAAATATCACTCAAGCTAGAAGCAGGTATACAAATTCAACATTTCTTTACTTACTTTACATATTTATAAAGATAATTCCAGTAACACTACTATTTTAAGTTGATGTGGGTGAAAGTTATAAGTTATCTAATAAGTTTGGACTTGAAAGTAAACTTATGCAGCGTATAAATTGAAACAATTTAACAATACAAGAATTGTTTAAAAAAAGTGTGATCAAAACAATTTAACCATAAAATTAAAAAAAATTTACCTTCGAATGAAATGGTATTGAAATTTGACAATGGTAACACTTTAACCACAGATTGTCTGTTAACTAGTGTAATAAAACTGCTTTGACTTTGTTATCAATTTTATTTGTTCAATAATGCCTTTTTTGTATATTAGGCCAACAAAATGGGACTACCTCCGTTTTTTTGTCACAATGCAGACCCGTTAACGACACCACCTCCAGCACATTGCGGAATTCCACCTTATCAACTTGATCCTAAGACTATGGGTAAGTCAAAATTAATCAATAAGTGGTAAATATTTAATAACAGTTATAAGAAGATTTAGTTTTGTTGTCGTTATACTGTTGGTATCACAATTTCATACAGCTTTTTTCATAAGATGTTTCCGAACGCAAAAAATATAAATATACTGTTGGCCAACAGAGGCACAAACATATCATAGTAACATAATTTTTAAATATTTAATATCAAGAATAATTGCATACTGTTTTTTTTAAAGATTACATTGAAAGTGACATTTGCCAGATAAAAATACGCGAATTATACATTTTTAGGTAGAGGTCTTAAAAGTCAAATTTTAGAGAAAGTGCTTATTTTACTAACAAAGTTTTATGGAAAAAAAAACTACAAGATTAAAAAGGTTCAAGAGTTGGAAAGAGATGGAAAATTCACTGAAAGTTTTTAGTTTTTTTGAGGTTAGACTCGATTATACGAGCACCACAATCAATAAATACAACATCAAGGTCACAAACACAAGTTACAAACCCCTTTGATTGGACGGTATTTCAAAAACTGCACTGCTGTGTTAAGTCTTACACTTTTTGGCAATTTAAACTTCTTAGAAAAATAGGCGAAATAAAAACCGGCTTTAACAGCTGACTTAACTAATTTAACAATGAAAGCTAGAAAGTTGGGATTAAGCATATAAATGAACAAGTGTATTTCAGCGCACTAACCGCCCAAACTGTTGCGCCCACACTTTTAAAGATTTTACTTTAAAATAATTTTATTGTATTTCGCTTGTCAATACCTACCAGCACGCCGAAAAGTGTTATAGGTAATGACCTTACACCCGCATCTAGCAAGAACATCGTCCGTGTCGTTACAGCCAGTAGATAAAAGTAAAAGGTGTAAAATGTCTGTCCGTCCGTCCGTCTGTACATACAATGCTGCCACGGGAACGACCTGCAAGGGTATAGAAACTTCGGCTTGCCGAAGTTAGCTTCTATTCTTGTTTTAGTATATTTTATGTATTTCTCTCTTCATCTGGGAGCTGCCAGAAACATAAGCAAGTGAAGAAAAATTAGAGCGAAAAGCGATGCCAGCGCTAAGATTGAACAGAATAGAACAGAGAGTGCGCGGATAACTTTTTCTATAAATAGGAAATATTTTAAACTATTTTTCCTCTCTCCCTAAAAAAACTTAACAACGATTTCATTAATCTAATACCGATATCGTTAATGTTAAATTTAAATTGCTTAGAAAATATGGTACGGACGCGGGGGGCTTCTCGCTCTTCGCATTTTTTTCTCCTTACAATTTCCTACACTGCATCCACATGCACCAAAAAGAGACGGAAGATCGTTCAGGCACTGTTGCAAAGCACTAGAAGACAGTAAATGTACCGAAAATCCGTGCACGTAAAATTGTCTTCTACGATTTTTAAACCCGTTACTCGTAGAGTAAAAGGGTATACTAGATTCGTCGGAAAGTATGTAACAGGCAGACGGAAGCGTTTCCGACCCCATAAAGTATATACATTTATTCTTGAGCAGGATCACTAGCCATGTGCGTCTGTCCGTCTGTTTGTCTGTCTGTCCGTCCGGATGAACGCTGAGATCTCGAAAACTATAAGAGCTGGGCTATTGAGATTTAGCGTGCAGATTCCTGAGCTTCTTACGCAGTGCAGAGTGCCACGCCCACTCTAACGCCCACAAACCGCCCAAAACTGTGGCTCCTAAAGTTTTGATGCTAGAATAAAAATTGAAACTGAAATGTATTGTTCTCATCAATACCTATCGATTGAATCAAAAAAAAAAGTTGGTCACCGCACACAAACTTCAAAAAATCGTAAATATGAACGCGGATATCTCGGAAATTATCAAAGATAGAGAAATGGGACTTCAGATTTAGATTCCGTAGGCTTGAGCGCAGCGCAAATTTGTTACGCGAATATGCCACGCCCACTCTAACGCTCACAAACCGCCCAAGCCTGTGGCGCCCACAATTTCCATGCTAGATAAAAAATTTTAGTTGAAATATATTGGTCTCGTCAATACCTATCGATTGATCCAAAAAAAACCTTTGCCACGCCCACTCTAACGCGCACAACGCTTAAATCTGTCTACCGCCGGTAGGTGGCGCATTTCAATCTCACTTTGCTGCTTGCATATCTCCATTTCCCTTTGGTCCCTTTAGCTGAGTAACGGGTATCTGATAGTCGAGGTACTCGACTATAGCGTTCTTCCTTGTTCAAGATCCTATAGTCGAGACACTCGACTATAACATTCTCTCTTTTTGTTTGTAACAACTTAAACAAGATTAAACGAGTTATTTTTCAAGGAAAACAATGAAATAGAGACAGAATACTTTTACTAAACAAGCTATTTCGCTTTCGATTTGTCACCGATTTTCTCAAAGTTAGACTTAACATTTAAAGGACACACTTTTCTTTGAATCACTTGTTTAAAATAATAATTTATTCTATTTATGTTATTGTACTAAAACTCAAAACAAAAGTAGCTTTTACCAAAAAAACTAGAAAATTTAAATTTATGTAACTTCTATGGCAAATAACTCCAATAATCGGATTCCGTTCACAAAAAGTGTCCTCGAAAAGGTACATCTATTTACTTTCAGATAGTGCTAATTGACTATCGGTTGGATAATTGTAATCTTAGATAAAAGCTCTTTATATCTAAAAAACAAGTTTTTCGCAAATGTCTCAAAAAAGATTTTTAACAAATTTTATTGAGTGATACCATTGTGAACAGTAGCCCAATTTAGTCTAGAAAATACGGATTGACAGCTGAACTAAAAAAAAAAACAAGAAAGGAAGTTAACTTCGGCAACCCGAAGTTTGTATACCCTTGCAGTTGTAATTATTAAATGTAATTCGAAATTCTTAAAAATACATATAATGATATTCCCAATAGTATAAGATAATATTTCAAAAAGCACCGAAGCAATAATTTGTTTCATATTATTTTCCGACCAATTTTCCTATTGTTCCTATGGCAGCTATATGATATAGTCGTCCGATTTTGGTAAAATTTAATTCGAAATTCAAAACTAATTCAAAAATGTAATTTCCAAGCTTAGAAGGTTATATGTTAAAAAACACCAAAGACGGACGGACAGGCGGATAGACGGACATGGCTAGATCGACTCGTCTAGTCATGCTGATCAAGAGTATATATACTTTATGGGGTCGGAAACGTTTCCTTCACTGCGTTGCAAACTTCTGACTGAAATCAATATACCTTCTGCAAGGGTATACAAATTATTTTTGTAAACTAGTGTTATCGGATAATTTTTAATTTCTCTAGTATTTGGCTAGTGTTTACCTATCGGTTTTAGTAATTTTGTTAATTAATTGCTCATTAGAACTCAGATGTATGTCCTCCTCGCTCTCACGTAACATCGTATAGTCGTAAAAAAAATTGAGCGGAACAATGAAATTTCCGTATTAACGGATTAAACTGTACCCATAAAGGTATAACCCTTCTAGCAAAAGTGCCGTATAATAACACAACAGAACCGATAACATATACTTTCGTGTGTTATGTTTTATTATTGCGGTTTGTCAGTGCTCTTGTTCATTTTCCATAAAGTAACCCCGCCACGAATTATTGACTTTCTCGCCCTAGTCCTCATCGACAAAATTCATACAAATTATGAAGTAATAATTGCGTATGATGCGATTTCATTTGTACACATCGAAAATTGTTAGGCAATGATTCTGCCAAATTTCCCTCGTTGTTTGTTTGCTCTGAATAGAATTTGTGGTGGGTTGAAATTTTACCCCAGTTGTAGGGCTATGTTGGTTTACGGATCAAATGGGAACCAGCGGCGTAAATAAAAGGCGAGCACTTAAGAGGTCCAATGGATTACACGGCGTTATGAACCTTTACAATGATCAAGTATTCATAATTGAATAACACAATAAAACTTGAGCCAGCTAGATGATACGACCGAAGGGCATTGGCCGCAGTTACGGTTAAAATAATTACGTACTTGACTGAGTTCTTTTTTTTTTTTTCAATTCGCAGTTGCATATTGGTAATACAACTTTTAATATTCAGAACTAACATCAAGAGGGAGATTTATTTAGAAGGGTTTTTTTTCGCGAAAAAAGGATTATATACACTTGTACCCATTAAAAGGTAAAGGTTTGTTCTTGCATTTTATCTAGGTATAGTATTAGAATACTCTGACAAAAATCATACTGATCGGTCCGTTAGAACCGAAGATATAGCATTTTTTTTAGGTTACTACCTTGCTACTGCTAGCCATGCCTTCATTTCAGCTGTAATTTCTTTAACACTATTTTGTCTCCATAAAATTATTTTTAAATGCCAAATAAATAAGTTTGTTCCGCGGATCTAGCATAAAAAAAAATAGTTTGGGTCTATTTCCCGTTACTCGTTGGTCCTTTTCACCGTTACCTCGTTATACCGTTACGTTTTGTCCATTTTTGCCACCCGCTTTAGCATATTACGCCTTTTCCTCCTGCCCAGTTCACCTGGGTGAATTTTTTACTTTTTAGTAAATCGTCGTTAATAAAACAATTTAATTTATATTATTAATGAAGAAGACTGGTCTGGAAAACCCGTGAATCCGTACACATCCGTTTAAAGTTTCAAGGTATCCTCAGGTAGTAAGCTATAAAATTGTATATCTTCGGTTTCAACGGTCCTGGTCAGTAATTATACCCGTTACTTGAAGAGTAAAATGGGAGATTGTACTAACGGAAAGTATGTAACAGGTACAAGGAAACGTTTCCGACTTATAAAGTATATATTCTTGATAAGGATCAGTAGTCGAGTCGATCTAGCCATGTCCGTCTGTGCATCTATCCGCCTGTCCGTCCGTCCTTCCGTCCGTCCGTCCGTTTGTCCGGATGAACGCTGAGATCGGAAACTAAAAGAGCTAGGCTATTGAGATTTGGCATGCAGATTCCTGAGCTTCTTACGCAGCGCAAGTTTGTTTCAGCAGAGTGCCACGCCCACTCTAACGCCCACAAACCGCCCAAAACTGTAGCTCCTAAAGTTTTGATGCTAGAACACAAATTGAAACTGAAATGTATTGTTCTCATTAATACTTATCGATTGACTCAAAAAAAGTTTGCCACGCCCACTTTAACGCCCACAAACTTCAAAAAATCGTAAGTATGAACGCTGATATCTCCGAATCTATTGAATTGGGATCTCAGATTTACATTCCGTAGCCTTGTACGCCGCGCAAGTTTGCTACGTGAATATGCCACGCCCACTCTAACGCCCACAAACCGCCCAAACCTGTAGCGCCCACAATTTTCATGCTAGCAAAAAAATTTTAACTGAAATGTGTTAGTCTCGTCAATACCTATCGATTAATAACGAGCCGGATCGGACAACTACATCCTATAGCTCCCATAGGGATAATGAAAAATAACTACAACAAAATTGAACAAATTATAGCTTCGCTGTTTTTTTGACATATTATCTTCTACTATTGGGAATATGATTTTTTTAATATTTCAGAACTTCGAATTATATTTTCTTTTTAATTTCAGAATTACGAATTACATTTTTAAAAATTCTACTATTATATCATATAGCTGTCAATATAAAACAAAAATCGATATATTCCGTTATCAGAAATCGTATACGCTACTAAATTGAAATGTAACATTATCTTAATATTTATGTGATTAATTTTTTTATTTTCTAAAACCTGCAAGGGTATTTAAACTTCGGTTCGTCGAAGTTAACTTCCATCCTTGCTAATCATAAAACAGCGAGGTATGTATCGAATGTTTCAGCACACTCTTGGATCGGTTCTTAGGTCCTTAAAAGTTGCTCAATCTAATTTATTGCAGCTGTTTATATTCAGTTCCAAAGACATTTACTAAAAAATATTCCACCCACGTCCAAAAATCATTGCTATCTTTTTAAATTTTGGTTGAATAATTATTTTTTGTCTCATCTTTTGTATTTTTTATTTTTCAACAAAGCATTGAGTGCGGTTTATCGTATACACTGGTCACTTAGACATAGATGTATTTCTTTTTAACATCTGACAATACTAAAATGCATACATAAACGATAATTGCTGAACTATTAGGGCGACACAAATAGGGGCGTTTTCCTTTTTAAGGGTATACAGAGAGACCGCCCTCTGTGCGAAGTGGTGAAAAGAACTTCGCACATGACCTGAAACTACCCCCATAAATCTCAATTGCAAGCCTTGGTATTGCTCCCTTTACATTTTTCCAGATTTCCCAAAAACGATATGAGCCATTTAGGCAAAAAAGATTGAAATAAAAAAAATTGTTAAACCAGATATCTTGTATATGTATGTATTTTATACCCTTGCAAATAGTTTTATAATTTTGTTCAAAATCTTGTAACGGAAGTAACCACATTTCCAGTACTAAAAATAATATATCTTCCTCATTGTATGTAAGCAACGTTAAAAGTCCATTCATTTTTAAAAATCGACTAAAATGAAATGCGTGCATTTTTTACAGGAACAATAGTGACGATCTTAAAAATCTCGATGATTTTGAACATAAAACATGAATACAGATCAATGTCTTCTATGGCTGTTGTATAAACAATACGTCAAGTATACTGTTTTTAATATTTAAGTGTAATGTTTCCGTAAATTTGTTGTGAGCATGTTATAGTCAAGGAAGCTATCTTTAAAAAATTACTTCATTATTTGAAAAATCTTTGAAAAATATTACTTCGTAATTTAAAGTTGCTTTACAAAAAATATGACTTTTTTATTAAAGGTATCTTTAACAAACAATTTTGTCTTTAAATATTTACAAATATAGGGGGACAGTCAGCCTTCTTATCCTTTTCGAATAAAGGTGTTTTGCGGTCCACATTAAATGTACACTTGGAATTGAAAAACTCGATTTTTGCTGAAGAATTTCAATGACTTTGAATTAAAACCAGAGAAAACGCTATAGTCGATAGCCGCGACTGTTAGATAATTACTCAGCTAAAGGGAGTGCTAGGGAGATTGAGACATCAGAGATAGGAAAGAATCTGTTTCCGAGATTGCACACCACGCCACCTAGCGTCAATTCCTTTATTTGCTTATATATTTTTAATGAATGGTCTGATTCGAAATTTTTTATTGATAATCAGAACAAAATCCCATTTACAGTTTTAAAAACTTTTGAAAAAATGTGGGCGCCAGACAACAAATTTAGCGTTTTTGTTGTTGAAGTGGGCGTGTCACTACGCTCATCCGTTCATATGAAAGGTAAAAAGGTAGAAAGTTGGGATTGGGCATGCAGTTTCTAGAGATTCACGCGCAAACAACCCCAAACTGTGGTACTTACACTTTTAATAGAATTTTCTAGAATAATTTTTTTTACTGAAATGTATTGCTCTTGGTATTACCTATCAATTGACATATAAAGTATAGGCATGGCCACTCTAACGCCCTTAACGCTTTAATCTGTTTAGCGATCAGATTTTTAAAGAATTTGTAAAACCCGTTACACTTTGGGGTTCTAGAAAAATAACTTTGAGTTCATCCTTTGACGTACAATGGTAAATAGTGTCTTCAAAATTAGGGAAAAGACGCCTCTCAATGCATTTAAAATATTTTGCGGAAAAATAAGAATTTTTCCTCGTATTTTTTAAAGCCTGTTCACCACATACAATTTTTTGTGAATAGAGGTGAACAGTTTATTTAAATTGTTGTAATACACTAAAGATATGATGATACATTTAATGCATATCTGTAGAAGGGCATCTAAGCAATTTATTGATATCTATATCAATAAAATCGAGTTCTTTATTCAAAACATAAAATGTGTTTTTTTTAACCGCGATTTCACCATACAGCTTCTTGCCTAAACAGGTTTACTGCATTGCAGCGTGCCGAATGAGACAAATTTAGAAAGTACATTTATGAAGTAGATTGTAAAATACATTTTAGTCACAAAAGTTGATTTCGGAACTTTTGTGTGCTGATCGTCACTAGGTTATTTTATACAATATAATGATATTTCTTTAATCCTCTACAAATATGTATGTATATGTATGTTTGTTTTAAATTATGATTGCCCATAAACATACCTAAGTGTAGGGAGACATAATTTCAAATAAAAATGTTTCTAATTTTTAAAATTGTAAATTATAAACATACGTTCATCTACATTTTATTTCTTATTATACTCTTGCAGAGGGTGTAATGATTTCAGTCAAAAGTTTGCAACGCAGTGAAGGAGACGTTTCCGACCCTTATAACGTGTATATATTCTAGATCACTAGACGAGTCAATCTAGCCATGTCCGTCTGTCCGCTTCTACGCAAACAAGTCTGTCACTTTTAAAGCTATCGCAATGAAATTTCCCCAAAAATCCTTTTTCGATTGCAGGTACTATATAAGTCGGAACGAGCCTGATCGGAGAACTAAATACGACAGCGCCTATAGGACTGATAAAGTTTTTCTTAATTTAAAAAACTTTCATTTTGGTGATTTTTCAAATATTGGGAATTTATTCATTCTTTTAATATTTCAGAATTTTGAAAAGAAGTCGTACGAATTTATCATATAGCTGCCATAGAAAAGATCGGATAATTAATGTCTAAGTAATACAAAGACCGTTATTTCGTTTTTCGGTAAACATATACGGTAGTAATCTTTATATTTCTGTAATTACTTTTTAGTTTTCTATAAATCGGAAAGCTCTGATCATGCAACACTACCACGGGAAGGACCTGAAAGGGTATAGAAACTTCGGCTTGCCGAAGTTAGCTTCCTTTCTTGTTCTTTATTATAGATTTTAAGCGTAAGCACCATCATATTTATTGCAGTTCAGTTATAAGATCTAGTATCAAGATTTCGTATTTTATATAAAGTATGGTTAGTACAGTATACGGCATGGTACAAAACAATCCCCTATTGAAATTGATAGTAGTTCCCAAAATCCCTTTTAAGGGTTGCGCGACAGACGAGAAAAGTGGCAGGGGAGCGCATTACTAATAGGGCATGACCCGTTCAATGGTATCTACTACGGGCAAAAAAAAAAACATAATGCCAAAAAACATGTTGCACAACCACATAATAATGACATCTTTCTGTCGCTAGATTAATTCATGGATGCTATCGTTTTCTATGGGACTCGATACAGCCCGCGGGTGATTGCAGTAACCGTCTCGTCACCCCTCTTAGTTGGAACTCCTGCCGCATTATAACAATTGAACTTGAAAACGACAACAATAGAACAAATTTTAAGGACAAGAACAAAAGAGACAACAGTGAAGCATGAAATAGAAAGGACAACAAATTTTCAATTAAAATAAAAACGGCTTGGGATTGAATCTAAAAATGTTTAATAATCCTATATTTACTCATTTACTTTACGACTGATAAGAAAGCAAATTCAATTTCCTCCCTCCTGTGAATAATTTGTGTTTGACCATATCGAACATTTTCTTTTCGTTTTAAAGGTTACTTTCGGTTACTTTTTTTGACATTTCTTTTTTGTCATTTTTATTGTAAACAAGAAATGAAGTTAACTTCCGCAGGCCGCAGGAAGTTTGTATACCCTTGCAGTTATAAATTTTAAATTTTAAAATACAAAAAATGATATTCCCAATAGTATTACAAGGAAGAACGCTATAGTCGAGTACCTCGACTATCAGATACCCGTTACTCAGCTAAAGGGATCAAAGGGAAATGGAGATATGCAAGCAGCAAAGCGAGATTGAAATGCGCCACCTGTCGGCGGTAGACAGATTTAAGCGTTGTGGGCGTTAGAGTGGGCGTGGCAAATTTTATTTGGGTCAATCGATAGGTATTGATGAGACCAATACAGTTCAGTTAAAATTTTGTATCTAGCATGAAAATTGTGGGCGCCACAGGCTTGGGCGGTTTGTGGGCGTTGCATATTCGCGTAACAAACTTGCGCTGCGCACAAGGCTACGGAATCTAAATCTGAGATCCCAATTCTCTATCCTTGATAGTTTCTGAGATATCCACGTTCATATTTACGATTTTTTGAAGTTTGTTGGCGGTTTGTGGGCGTAAAAGTGGGCGTGGCAAACTTTTTTTTTTATCAATCGATAGGTATTGATGAGAGCAATACATTTCAGTTTAAATTTTTATTCTAGAATCAAAACTGTAGGAGCCACAGTTTTGGGCGGTTTGTGGGCGTTAGAGTGGGCGTGGCACTCTACTGAAACAAACTTGCGCTGCGTAAGAAGCTCAGGAATCTGCACGCCAAATCTCAATAGCCTAGCTCTCATAGTTTCCGATCCCTCAGCGTTCATCCGGACAGACGGACAGACGGACATGGATAGATCGACTCGGCTAGTGATCCTGATCAAGAATATATATACTTTATGGGGTCGGAAACGCTTCCTTCTGCCTGTTACATACTTTCCGACGAATCTAGTATACCCTTTTACTCTACCAGTAACGGGTATAATAATAATAATAGTATGTCAAAAAACACCGAATCTATAATATGTTTCATATTATTATCCCACCAATTTTCCGATCGTTCCTATTGCAGCTATACGATATAGTCGTCCAATTTTAATAAAATTAAATTCGAAATTCAGAACTAAATAAAAAATTTTATTTTATTATTATAAAAAACACCAAATATATAATTTTAAAAAATTTGTTTTCCGATTATTCCTTTGGGAGCTATAAGATATAGTTGTCCGATCCGGCTGGTTCCGACTTATATACTACCTGCAGATTTTTGGGAAAGTTTCAGCCCGATAGCTTTAAAACTGAGAGACTAGTTTGCGTAGAAACGGACGGACAGAAGGATAGACGGACAGATGGACATACGGACATGGCTAGATCGACTCGTCTAGTGCTGCTGAGCAAGAAACGTCTCCTTCATTGCGTTGCAAACTTCTGAATAAAATCATAATACCCTCTGCAAGGGTATAAAAATGTACCATCTAGTAGATGCGAAGAAACATTTATTTTTACATTTTTATCTACTTTATATTTTACATTTTTCCCTTATTTCTACTAGCTGTGCCGTCAATGACCACGTTCTTTCTAGATACGTTATAACTGGTTAACTAATGGTCTGATCCTAACCTATTTTTTACGGACAGACGGACCTGGCTAGTTCGACTCGGCTAGGTATTCTAATCAAGAATATTTATACATTACGAGTGTAAGGTCGAAAACGCTTCCTTCACCATTGACTTTCCAACGAATACAATACACCCTTTTACTCTACGAGTAACGGCTATAAAAATGTGGACGCAAGATAGACTTAAGCGTTATGGACGTTAAAATGGGCGTGGTACTCCGCTGAAACAAACTTGTTCTGCAGGAGGACAGACGGCCGTAGGTAAATCGACTCGGCAAGTGGACCTGATCAAGAACAGGGTATGAAGCGCATCCTTCTTGTTACATACAATATAATTCGACGAACACAATGTACCCTTGGAAAACCCAATGGAAAATACCATTTACCATTCAATTTTCAGTTTCGTAAATTTAACGTTTTCTACTTTCACCGTTGATTCTCCTGGAACGAATCGACTTCTGAGAAGTCATGGTATACAAATTTAAACAATTATTTACAAAAAAATCCAATTCCTTCGATCAGTGTATAATTCGATTCGATCAGACTGATCTAGCAGTCGTGTCATGTCTATTTTAAAGTCATTACATGTTTATGGTAAAGTCACCGTTCTTGATAAAATAAAAATTATATTATGCCTCAAAATTACTTCACAAGTTTTATAAGGCTCCTTTACTGCGTTTCGAACTTCTGACTGAAATGATACCTTCTGCAAGGTTATACAAATTTAGCTTCGTTGTTTTGGATCTTTTTTATCTCTCTTTTATTTTTATAAGATTTCAGAACCTCAAATTTCATTAGATAATAATTACACGATTTCTGCGCATGTAAACGGTTTATGTAATATGTATAATTTTATTTGCATAAAATGTTGTTAGCTGTAAGGATATATAAACTATGTTTTACCTTTTAAACATTAATATTTTACACCCGTTACTCGTAGAGTTAAAGGGTATATGATATTCCGGTAAAGTATGTAAAAGGTAGAAGAATGAGTTTCCAACTCTATAAAGTATTTATTCTTGAAGCTAAAGTGTTAAAACTAGACATTTAGAATCCACTGGTGCCTATGAAATGTCATGCCCACTCTAATCGTAATGGTACATTTTATTATACCCGTTACTCGTAGAGTAAAAGAGTAAACTAGATTCGTCGGAAAATATGTTACAGGTAGGAGGAAGTGTTTCCGATCTCATTAAGTATATAGCGTCCACATTTTGTAATATATTGTAAAAATTTTAATGAGAGTTTGTTCTTAACCAAAAATGATTAAAATCGGACCAGTCATAAAAAGTTATAACCAAATAATAATCAATACTTTGAAATTTAATCGAGACTGGCACCACATGCAGCAAATAAGCTGTTTTTACTAATACGCCACCAAGCTGCTAGGGGCGCTATAGAAGAAGAAGATAGGTGGCGCTATAGGCAGGGTGTGTTAGTTAAAAAACAGAATTTCTTTAAGCATATCTCCATCGCTCTCGCAATTCCTTAAGCTGAGCAACGGGTATATAAGAGTCGAGGCCGTCGACTGTAGCGTTTTCTCTTGTTTTGTTTCCTTTTTCAATATTTATTGACGAGCCAAAAGTTGATTAAATCTAATCATAAGATAATGAGTTAAATTGTGTAGTTGTGAAACGAGATTTAATAGTCGAGGCACTCGACTATAGCGCACTCTACTGTTTTTTTGAGAAAATAGTGCTCACATTTTAGAATTCATTTTTTATATTTACAAATCTTAATTTTCAGGCCTGACTCGACCAGCGTTATACCCATTTGCAGGAGGTCAATATCCTTATCCAATGCTAAGTTCTGATATGTCCCAAGTGGCTTCATGGTATGTCTTTTATAATACATTTTAAGTTCTTATTAAAACACATAAATTTATTTATAGGCACACACCCTCTGTATACTCCGCATCTAGTTTTAGAACTCCTTATCCTTCCTCCTTACCGATAAATACTACACTTTCAAGGTAATAACACGCTTTTTTGACATTGGTATACTAAGCCACCCATACTCTAACATTAATCAAATCATGTAAATACGAGCGTTCTTATTCAGCTATGTTAAATCAATAAGAAGGATAACATTCATAGGAATATACAGATTTTTACTAGATACATTTTAAACCTTGAATTGATTTAGAATATTCTCAATTATGAATTGCATAATTTAGATGATTAGTCCATGTTTATAACGAGCTATCAATACTTCTTCATCCTAACGACCAAAAATTCTGGATCCCACATTTAAAAATATATTTTGTTTAATATAAATTAAAGTGCATTTTTTAGTTGCCTATTAGATTAACCTTATCTACAATATTTTCGCTGAAGCACACTCTCAACACAATAAGCATTACTAAAAAAAGGTCCAAGTCTTGAACCAATTCCCATGTCTTTGGAATTTTAGAACAATGTTTAAATTCCAATACTGTTCATATTTTCTCTGACGGAAAGCCGCCCTTAAAAAATAAATCTTGAAGAATTAATTTTTATTTTTCTTGGAATCTATTGTCTGCTTTGCTTTGTTTTCAGTTTAAACCAATGTTGGCTATTTGATTTGATTTGTTATAGCAATAAAACCATTTTCTTTTTATTTTATTATCTTATGTTGTCAAACTTAAAAATATGTCATGGAAACCTTAAGAATCTGAGTAAACAAGTAAATCGTTTTTGAATATTACATTTTTAATATATCCTAATGACCCTAAAAAACGAGTATAAAACATCTCGAAATCAATTTTGTACGATCGTACATTCAGCATACATATGTATCTCAAACTTAAATTGTTTGGAAAAAATAATTATACACGATTAATATAAATGTTCTTATTGAGGCTCTGCAGGATAACATTTTATCTTCTCGTATGTACAAGTACATTCTCCTGTGTCAAATTACTTCTGCTACAACAGACGTTGTAATAGGATTTTATTTCACATATGCATACCTTTACCGTACCGTATACCGTATGCATACCGTACCGAGAATACAGTTAAGCTGTTCAAGAAAGCTAATACTATTTACTTTATAAATTCCCTTAAATAGACAAATTATTATTTGAATTAAGATTAACCCAAGCTGACAGCTCATTGGCAGGATCCGCTTACGAAAGAACATGTTTAATTTTAATTTTAATTTATAATATGTTTATGTGGTGGCTGAGCCTATATTGTATGTCCCGTGTTAAATCAATATTTCCAGAGAATAGCTTTTATTAATGCCTTATTTGCAGTGACTTCCCTTTCCGATTTTCGCCTAGCCTATTACCTTCAGTACACGCCACGTCGCATCATGTTTTAAATGCGCATTCTGCTATTGTGGGAGTTAACTCCAAACAGGAATGTGGTGTTCAGGACACAACAACGAATAATAGATATCCAAGGTAAGTGCAGAAACTAGGAGTTTCTTCTTCTTTAAATAAATCTAAAAAGGAAAATATTTTTTTTTACGTAATCCTTTTTTTGAGAAACACAATAAAAATTTATTAATAATAGGTCCTTAAATTTACATTTTTTATAAGAGATCTTAAAGTGCTGCTTTTTAAATAAAAATGTTGTTCTGCAATTTAAGTTATTTCTATTTTCCATTTACTGCGCTTTTGACATTTCAATTTAGTGGGTGGGCGATTTACATCCGCCATCTTTAATTTACCAATGGCTTTCTTCAATGCACATATTCACATACACAAGCATAAGGTTCAAATAGACAGGTTTTTGGCTATATATAAACTCACTCATTGGTCCTCTCAGTGATATAGCGCCTGCGCATTTTCATCAACCCCTAAAACGAACGTTCGAATTTCATTCCCCCTTAACTTTGCAATTCTGAGTCATATATTTTCGAAAATTATCTACAACTTTAAGGCTATCAAAATATTAAAAAATCTTTAAAAATATTTTGGTATTCCACAAACAAGTAAAACCTATTTTAAGCCTCTATTAGAACCCTGTTTACTTTCGTTAATGAATGCAAAAACCACACCCATTCTATGACCAGGCGCTCTTATACAAACACTACTTATATGGGCATTTCCACCCAAAAGTCAACCACGTCAACCAAAATTGTATATAATTTTTATTTTGATAAGGCCTAGTATTCAACCTAACAAAAAGTCATCCAAAACCAAAAACTTTATAAACTGTTAAGCGTGGACAAAAAGTATTTCTTGGTATTTGTTTTATTTTAACATTGGCACACATAGAGTGCGCGAAGGCAACTACTATATATACACGAATAAATGAAAATCTGCGGCGAGGGTCCGAGCATAACGAGTGAGTACCAATCGAATGGTATCGCAAAAACTAAATTGACTTCATACCAAACCTTTAAGAAAATGTAAAAATACATTGTTTTTGGGACCTAGCATCATTGGAGGCCCTTTTAACATGGAAATCGCCCTAATACCGGGATCAATGGCGGTAAGGCAACAAAATGGTGATTTTGGTGTTTTTAAAGGTAAACCGCCTTTAAAATAAGAAAAAGTGTTAGAAATAATATGCGATATTTATTGAAAGTATGGTTACTTTTTTTTGTTTAAATGGTAAATTGCTTTTAAGATAATAAATAAGTTATATAAATAAACGACAAATATTCTTGATTTTTTTAAGATTATTTAACTTTGTGTTCCTTCTTACCATCATTTAAGAGTGTGAAAAGTCATGGTAATTCTACTAAAAATAAAATTTACCATAGATTTTAAAAAACTACGTTAAAATTTTTTTTTCTAAATACAAGAAAATTTTTTCAAATGCCAAGGAAATTTTGCTTCATTTAAGAATGTGTTACTTAAATATAAGAATGGTTATCAAAAACTAGAATCGCCCTTAAAAAAGAAAAACTTTCCTTATACTTAGAAATTATTTCCTGAGAAGTAGAAAGGCTAACGAAAAGATAAAACTGTTTTGCATTACCTTTTCTAATAATGAATTCCCTAACCTTAAAATTATTCTTGCCCTCAAAAATAGAAACACTTTCTAATAAAAATAAATATTTTTTGGAAAATATAAATATTTGTTTTTGCATTATTCGTCGTACCGAAATATTCAATTTCAAAACTTGTCAGCGCCCGGGATGCTGCGCAGACGGTGTGACATAGGTTCGAGCCCCAATGACACCCATTTACTTATTTTATTTTCGTTTATTATTTTTTTAAAATATATTTATACCCATGCAGAGGGTATATTGATTTTAGTCAAAAGTTTTCAACGCAGTGAAGGAGACGTTTCCGACCCCATAAAGTTTATATATTCTTGGTCAGCATCACTAGACGAGTCGATCTAGCCATGTCCGTCTGTCCGTCCGTTTCTACGCAAACTAGTCTCTCAGTTTTAAAGCTATCGGGCTGAAACTTTCCCAACAGTCGTATATCTTTTGCAGGTAGTATATAAGTCGGAACCAGCCGGATCGGACAACTATATCTTATAGCTCCCAAAGGAATAATAGGAAAAACAAATTTAAAACAAGAAAGGAAGTTAGCTTCGGCAAGCCGAAGCTTATATACCCTTGCAGCTATAATCATTAAATTTAAAAACAAAAAAAAATGATATTCCCAATAGTATAAGATAATATGTCAAAAAACACCGAAGCTATAATTTGTTTCATATTATTTTCCTACCAATTTTCCGATCGTTCCTATGGCAGCTATATTATATAGTCGTCCGATTTTGATAAAATTAAATTCGAAACTCAGAACTAATTAAAAAACGTTATTTCCAAGCGTAGGAGGTTATATGTTAAAAAACACCGAAGCTATAATTTGTTTCATATTATTTTCCTACCAATTTTCCGATCGTTCCTATGGAAGCTATATGACATAGTCGTCCGATTTTGCTAAAATTTAATTCAAAATTCAGAACTAATTAAAAAATGTTATTTCCAAGCGTTGGAGGTTATATGTTGAAAAACACCGAAGCTATAATTTTTTTCATATTATTTTTCCACAAATATTCCGATCGTTCCTATGGCAGCTATATGATATAGTCGTCCGATTTCGATAAAATTTAATTCAAAATTCAAAATTATTTAAAAATTGTTATTTCCAAGCTTAGGAGTTTATATGCTAAAAAACACCAAAGATATAATTTTTTTCATTTTTTTGTCCGATTATTCCTATGGGAGCTATAAGATATAGTTGTCCGATCCGGCTGGTTCCGACTGCCATAGGAACGATCGGAAAATTGGTAGGAAAATAATATGAAACAAATTATAGCTTCGGTGTTTTTTGACATATTATCTTATACTATTGGGAATATCATTTTTTGTGTTTTTAAATTTAATAATTATAGCTGCAAGGGTATATAAGCTTCGGCTTGCCGAAGCTAACTTCCTTTCTTGTTTTTTATGTTTTTGATGAAAAATTATCTTATGACCATGTCAAACGGTAAAGTTCAGTTATGTAAATAAAGACGCACAGATTTTGTTTTCAAGATCTTTACTATGAACTTTCATGGCTACACTTAATATAAATTGCATTTAAAGGCATAGATACCTAAAACGCAAATAGTACATAATTCTACATGTAGAATTCACATGTGTTTGTCTGCTTCCACTATGTGTGTTGTATTTTTCAGGAAGACAAATTATTAACTTATTAAAATTTTCTTTATTCCCCATCCCCCTCCCCCGCAGTTCTTATTTATATCGACAGCTACTTCTCTAACCACAGGCACATTCGGGGGAATACTTAATATTCAACCAACATTTAAAAAATTCTAACATCATAACATACATACATTACTAAGATGCCTACATATGTACAATCAAAATATAAACGCATATACATTGTATGTATAAATGAACATGTATTTATTTTTTAAAAATATTTCTACATTTTAGAAACGTTTTTCTTTATCCAAGAAATTTTCTTTTTTTTTTTAAATGTAAGCCCCTAAATTTTAGATAATAAATTACCCTACAATTTTTGGCGAGCTTGTTTTGAAGGCAAAATAGGTCTATTGCCTTGACTTTAAGGTTACTTTTATTTTGAGTGTATTAGGTCGCTCAACGCATCTTGTTGAATTGCTATTTAGTAGAATAAGAATAGTCATTAAACCTTACAGGGAAATAAATGAGTTCTTTTTGCCCAATTAAGGGAAAAAATATTTAATTTAGATTTATAACAAATTTTTTGATTATTATTTTAACCGGATGTACATTTTTTTTTGCTTTTGCACACAAAATTGTTCAAAAATTCAATTTTAAAATCTTGCACAAAAAAGGAAAATAAATGTTGACTTCTAGTGGGATCGAACTCATAGCATGTTTTTTTTACCAATACCTATCTACATATTTAAAAAAATTTAAAATAAAATGTAGTGATCAATCACAGTTATGGGCTTTAGGTGGCAACCATATATTTAAAGAGCTAATAATTTCTTCTTCTTGAAGCAATAAAGCATAAAAGTAATGATGTGCTGAAGCTTGAAATTTTAAAACTTTTAAATTCGAGCTTTATTAAAGAAATGTACATAAGTTTTTTACGCGACTGTAATTGCATTACAGTTTTCCGAAACAAGCGCGACGTAACACAAATAATTCCAAAGCTCATGTTACTAATATCTACCATCCATGAAACTTTCAGCTATCTGGTTTCAAAACCTATGAGGCAAAACTAGCTTTGAACGTACTTTGCACGTAAAATATTCGTACAATGTATATAATCCCGCAAATTTACATGTAAACAACACTTTGAAATCTACACCAATAGTTGTCTACGTGAAATAAAAACAATAATATTTTATCTTAATGTAACGTTCTAATTTTATAATTTGATGTCGACTCTAATGCGAAATTGTCTTACATTTAAAGTAATTTTTAAATTATTTGCAAACGGGTTAAAAATAACATTATGGATGAGAGTTCTCTATAAAATAAGTGTGTGCGCAATGGCTCTTACGCAGTCATTTTGATTCGTGTCGCTGGCTTGCCTTGGTCTCTTTTGTTCGGCTAGACTTCGTGCACCTTCATCGTTAAGTTTTATTTTTAATGGCCCAAAGAGAGTAATTCGGAAAATTGTTGTGGCAGTATATACAATTTTGCGAAAATTTATATAAGCAAACAATTTAATAAAAAGGATGCTTAAAAATAAATCAGAAATATTCGGGAATAGTGAATCAACATTCTTAATTAACAAAATATTCTCGTTGGAAACAATAATTAACCGTGTAAAAAATTGTATGTTTAAGACAAAGAAAATGAACTGAATGTAACCATTGAGCAATAACATAAAAAAAACTTTAAATCGCCAACTGTGTGCCAGTTATCTCTTCCCGTTCAACGTTAAAAAATATGTTTATCATTTTCTAAAAATATGGTACAAAAGAACTTATTTAAAAATGATAAATTGAATGCAAACCAGTTTTAAATTAACTGTAATCCAAAAGAAAAACCTTTTTCGAAAAAATATCATACATACAAATGTAGAAACATAAACGACTGTAACACGAGATTTATGATAAAAATTAATAAAAATGTAAACAGAATTAGAAATTCTTAACTAAAGATTATATACAAGTAAACTACTTTTTAACTTGCATGAACTGCATTGCAACAGGCGGGCGATGGGTAACTTACTGACACCCCGTTCTTCGACATTTGAGAAGTAAACTAAATTAAATTAACTTTCATGATTTAAAAACATACAAATATTAATACCTAGTATTTCTAAAGGTCGCATACCAATGAAACCTAACAAAGCAAAAACAACTTTACGGACTTGAATACAATTAATTTGGTGCATAAATGAAGTAATTGACTCTTTGAATTTTAAAACATAGACATTGTTTATTAATGCAAACAAATTATATCAAAAATAAAGATCTGATAAAATTAATTTAATATCATGTCGAAGGGTAAAAAATATCCAACAGTTAAAAGAGCTTATGGAAGTGAATGGAAATACTAAGATCAAAGACAAATTAAATCCAAACCTTTTCAAATTACAGTTTGAAGCTCCAATTTTTCCGACTAGTAAGGAGCATAGACTTAAAAAATTTGATAACCGTCTAACTAATGGTCGAAATTCAACGGATCTTAGCAGTAGGTCTATTGAAATACCTAGAATGCCCAACTGTGGATCATCTAATGGTGGAAGGACTTCGGATTCAAAAGAATTAATAAACATTAAAAAAAATAGACACCATGAAGAACAACGAGTAAAGCAACATAACATTTTTTTTGATAATTTAAAAATAGACCAGGACAATCTTGATAACTCCTATGACCAATATACGAAATCTGACAACACTACTAGCAATGACAACAGTACTAGCAATGACTTGGAAAAAATCTTTGTTGTCCCATCAAGAAGTTCGGCAGGAATAGCAGCGTCGTTGTCCGAACTGCTCTTACGCCAGCCGAAAGCTATTTCTCAGCATTGGCAAACAGCACCAGAAACAGAAAGCTGTCAAGAAGAGGTGTATCGCAATCAAAATGAACTATTCTCTTGTATATACACTAATAGTATGCTAAATCAACAAAAATGCTCGCAGCAGCAGCTTTTGGCCACGCAACTTTTTTACGCACGGCTTTTTCAGCCACACCTAGCAGAACAAGATTTCTCGTCGGAGAAATTTACCGATAGGACCCCAAATATGGTTCACCACGCAGGATTAAAGAAGCCTATGATTGGACAAGATGAACTGGCACGAACACCATCCTCGCAAGATAATAATAACAATATTGAGTTAACTAACGATTTGGAAAATTGCTCAAGATGTGAGGATCAACCATTATTTGAATTTACTAAAGTTCATAAAAATCAGAGGACTGCGCAAAAAAACATGCAGGAATTGGAAAATTGTAATTCTATTTTAAATAAAGCACAACAATTTATCCAAAGTAAGGAATCGAAGTGCACAGATGAGTACGACCTACAACATACGTGTGAATTTATCCGGGAAAACAAAAGCGTACTAATCGACGTTAAAAATAGACTCGAAAAACTTTCTGTACTATCGGCTAAATTCAGGAAAAGCCTGAGTGTGCGTCAATGTCACGTCGATGTAAATAATGGTTCGGATTCAGCACTTGAGGCAACTGTGGGGCGACAACTAGATGGGAATTGCAAGTCAATTGAAAGAGTACTTGAACAAGTAAAACGGCTTTATAATCAATGGAGCAGCGCTGAGCTCTACTACCGTCGAAGTTTACAACGCTTAGGACTCACTTCAGAAGAAGGTGTTGAATGTAGTCCTACGCCAACACACACCATTATGGCTTTGGCTGCGATAGCATTATCTGAAGAAAGAGAGCTTTCAATTAAGAAAACCACTGGTATTGACCCTGAGCACCTCGAAGTTGAAAGCCGGTCGACAAAACCTAAAACACTGAACGAAATAGAGGATATAATACTACAACTAGCTTCAGCTGTTAATATGCATCAATCTAGTGTACCTAGCACCACACCTGATGTCTACAGTGATGGCGTCAAGAGCGATTTCGAAGAAACAACTTTAATACCCACTTGCATTTGGCATACTAATAAGCGGAGATTTCGGCATAAAGAGGAGGTTGAACAGTGTACCACTGCAGCTGAGATTATTTTAGAATATGCTTCATTGTCTTCATCATCTAATGCAAACACGCTACGCGTGCCTGATACTTCCACATCTGTTTCTAACTTTACTGACGCTGTAGAAAATTGTAGTGTCACAACACAATCCCCTAATATGTTAAGTAACAATCGGGAAGGCTCAGCTGTGTCAATCATTACGGACCCTTCGTTCTTTTCCGAATTTCCTACTGCACCTTCTACACCTTCGACAAGTAGTAACAGTGGCTGCTCGACTGGAATAGTATCTGGAATTTTTGGATTAGGTCACAATCGAAGAAAACCACGATTTGCAAGGCGTATTGAAACTCTGACTTCAGATTCTTCTACATCTAAAATTATAAAGGGTAGTGGCGATCAGGAGTTCTCATACCAGCTACTTACTTCCCCAAAATCATCAAAAACAGCAGAAAATTTGGCGCCTCAAATTTCTACGACCACACCTTCAATTAAAATTGCTGTGACAACCACGCAGGAACGTTCCATAACCAATATGTTCAAGGCGCGGCTTTGCGCATTAACGGCAGATACTGGAACACTCGAGTCTGAAATTGTACCAATGCTAGATGCTCCGTATGACTTAAGTATTGGAACCAAGATAAAACCCATGTAAATTTATATTACCTATATTTTTGTTCTTCAATTTAACAAAAGGGGAAGATATAGTCGAGTGTCCCGACTATCATATACTTAAGGTCCGATTTAAACCATTTTCGGTGTGCCGATAGGTATTGAATATGAGATAAAATAACATTTTCAAAGTATAATCTGATCCTGGGATGCAAATGGATTTTTCTTAAAATTGTGACTAGTTTGGGGTAGTAATTTTGAGGCGTTTAGTCTTGTAATCGTTGACTTTCTGCGATACGTGGGCGCTGAAGTCGGCTAGGCTAGTTTTTGTTATTATTAAGAATATGGACAACTATTTCCTAAAGATAAAGTGACGTATTATCTTCTACTTTAAGGAGTATAATTTTTTTAATTTATCAGAATTTCGAAATACATTATAAAAAAAATCGGTCATCTAAATCATATAGCTGCCATTGGAACGACCGGATAAATCATAGGAAAATAGTTACAGCTTTGTTATTTTGTATTATGTTCTGGTATACAACATTTTTTTAATAATTCAGAATTACGAAATAAATTTGACAAAAATGTTACTAGAAACCATATATTATAGCTGCCTTATTTTGTTTTCTGTAAAACATATATGCTGGTCAATTGAAATGTAACATTATTTTAATATTTATGTAATGCTATATGTGTACATATATAAGCTTCAGCTTGCCAAAGGTATTTTTTTTTGTGAGGAGGCAGTACAACTTTGAATTTAAGAATTTATGTTTATATTAAAATTTTTAAATTTTGAAGTTAAACAAAATTGCTATGCACACCTCTTCAAAGTAACGCAAAAAATAAAAAGGTGTTCCAACGGTAGTCAGGATTAAGGCCGAACATGTAGATCGGATGTCAAAAAGGAATACAGAAGTAAAGAATTCAAACGAAGATAGAAGGCTATAGTCGGTGTCATCGACTATCGTATACCCGTTACTTAAATAATGGGAGTGTGAGGAAGATGGTTATAGGTTATGGTTATGTCATATACCCTTTTACTTTTAGCTATTTACAAAAATGGAAAAAAAGTGTCATCTAGCTACAAACATTTTATCAAAAATAATTACTATACAAGGAAGAACGCTATAGTCGAGTACCTCGACTATCAGATACCCGTTACTTAGCTAAAGGGACCAAAGGGAAATGGAGATATGCAAGCAGCAAAGCGAGATTGCGGCGGTATACAGATCTAAGCGTTATGGGCGTAAGAGTGGGCGTTGCATATTCGCGTAACAAACTTGCGCTGCGTACAAGGCTACGGAATCTAAATCTGAGATCCCAATTCTCAAACTTTGATAGTTTCCGAGATATCCACGTTCATATTTACGATTTATTGAAGTTTGTGGGCGTGGCAAACTTGACATTTCAGTTAAAATTTATATTTTATCATCAAAACTGTAAGAGCCACAGTTTAGGGCGGTTTGTGGGCGTAGCACATAGCTGAAACAAACTTGCGCTGCGTAAGAAGCTCAGGAATCTGCATGCCAAATCTCAATAGCTTAGGTCTTATAGTTTCCGAGATCCTCAGCGTTCACCTGGACGGACAGACAGACGGACACTTTAGTTTTCCTAAAAAAAATTCGTTCTAGGCAGCATACCTTATTACAAGAACAACAAAATTAATCTGTAAAGTATAGAAGCAAAGAAACTATGTAGACACTACCGTCCCTTTGTTTTATTCTAAAAACTCTAGTCAGAATGTTTGAAACCGTTTATTTTTTGCAATTTAAATGTTCTAACCAAACTTTGAATTTCTAAACCCCAAGCATGGAATTTAAAGCAGCTTCTCAAAGTTTCCAGCGCAAATATTGCAAAACAATATCGAGGGCAACTGCTTTTTCTTGTTGCTTGCCTTAACATTCATAGTAAGTAATAAAGCTCTTGCAGTCTGCAAGCTGTGTCCGATATGTACCTTAGCGGGTAGTTGGAATTTATTATTATTTTTATACCCGTTACTCGTAGAGTATTTTCGTGGGAAAATATGAACCAGGTAGAAGGAAGCGTCAGGATCACTTGTCGAGTCGATCTAGCCATGTCCGTCTTTCTGTCCGTCCGTATGAACGCTGAGATCTCGGAGACTATAAAAGCTACAAATGGGATTTGGAATGTAGATTCTTCAGCTTCCTGAGTAGTGCATGTTCGAAAAAACAGGGTGTCACGGCCACTCTAACGCACACAAACGACCATAACACTAGAACGCGTCTTAAACTAAATGAGTTTAAATAAGATTGTGTTCTTATTATCAATACCCATTTACATGGCACATGCAGCAAATCAGCGGTTTTATATTCAAAGCAAGTTTAATAAAAATGGATAAAGCACCCAGCACTGGTGCTTTTTTGAAAAAGGGAAATCGTCAGTACTTTTGTAACACCGACATGTATGTTTGGTTAGTTTCCAAATCAACTGTGGGTGTTATAAACCGGTGGCGGCTTGTGTGACACCCTTAATTGAGGAAGATATTCCGCCTGACCGTCTGTATGAACGTCAAGATATTGAAAACTGTAACAACTGGAGATTCGGGGTTTGACAAGCATATTCTAGTGGTGCCTACGCAGCGGGTGCCACTTCAACACTCACCAATCGCAAAAACCTGTGGCACCCACAGTTTTGTTGTTAGACTTGCATTTAAATGCATTTATATTGTTGTTATTTATTGACTTACATTAGTTTGAGGTTCGAATTTAAATGATAATTTAAGATGCTTTTATTTTGTCAATACCTGTCGACATTACTAATTATATACCGGTTATCGGGTATCTAAAAGTCGAAAGTGTTATTTTCTATTATTTCTATTACTTTTCTGATCATTTCTAAGGAAGCTATATGGTATAATCATCTGTCCTATATATATATTACCTGCAATAGAAAAAAGGCCTTTGAAAAAATTTTATACAGATAGATTTTAAACCACTTTCTAAAGAAAAGGACAGAAGGACGGACAGAACATTAAAGCAATATCGAACCGCACCTGGTAATGCTAGTCGATAACACTAGTTTACAAATATAACATTTTGTTAGTGTTGGTCTCCTGGATCACAGGCGCTTTTTTTTAAGAGTTTCTAAAGTTTTAAGTGTAACATTTTGTACTTATTATATTTCATCTCACAAATTGTGTCGTATCCACACAATTTTGAAATCTTGTGTTTTATTTTAAACTCAATAGATCGTAGTTCTGATCAATATGGTTGAAGGATATGTGTGGCAAAGATAAACCATGAATTTATTTTTAATGATACATAAACAGTCCAAAAAACTTTCCTATCAAAAAAAAAAGTTGTTTATATTTTTGTGATTCAGAGGTCCAACACTAATTTGCGTTAATCGTTTGGGACCATGTAAACTTGTGCAATACAATGTCCTCCGCAAGGGTATACAATATAAATACTATACACTTTACGTTTTTCTTTTTAGGAACTTGGATACAAAAAACTCATCGAATACACAATCAAACGATGCTAAGGAGACTTCAAATGATAAAAAAAAACCCCATATCAAGAAACCACTAAATGCGTTTATGCTTTATATGAAGGAAATGCGTGCTAAAGTAGTTGCCGAATGTACACTCAAAGAATCGGCTGCTATTAATCAGATATTGGGAAGACGGGTAAGACAATTAGTAACATAACTTCGATTTATATAAGTAAGTTTGATCCAAATTCTATTGTGATTAGAAAAGTTGTGGGATCTAAAAAAAAATGCCGCTTTCGTAAAGCGCGCCATAGCTAAAGCGAATTTCGTTAAATGGACACATGGAATATGAAAAACATAAGACATGTGATTTATACGATTTTTCGATTAAACATACATATATTATACAAACTGCTTCTAATGGATTACCTTATTAATAATACTTTTGTAGTGGCACGAACTTTCCCGCGAAGAACAAAGCAAATATTACGAAAAAGCTCGACAAGAGCGTCAATTACATATGGAATTGTATCCGGGGTGGAGCGCACGAGATAACTATGGTTACGTGTCAAAAAAGAAAAAGCGAAAAAAAGACAGATCGACAACGGATTCGGGAGGTACTGCACAAAATTCTCAAAATGTTACACTTTCCCTCTTTTTATTGCATTTCACTTTTATATTATTTCATTAAATCACCTACACACATACACCTTAAAGCACACATCTAACATCAACAACTAACTACCCTAAAACTAGAAATAACAATAAAATAAAAATACCTCTATGTAATTTGTGTAAATACTTGAATTATATTTAAATATTGTAAAGTACCTAAAAAGAGTACAAAAATGTATCTCCATTTTGAAGATGTACATCTTTGCTTTTGTAGATTTGAAAATAGCTTAGACGAGTTTAGCCATAGTTAGTCAATGTAAACATAGATAGTAATTTTAACCTTTTTTAAAAATAGGGATCGATGAACTAACCTATTCGTAACAAACATAGATTTTAGTTAAGCTTTGACTAAAAATTTTAAGTTACAGGATTGTGAGATGTGAGATCGTTAAATCAGAAATGTTATGTAATGGGCTTAATCTTTTATGGGTCTTAAAGAGTGAAGAAGGACATGAAACTGAATGTGTCAGTGGGACATTGCGTTTGAATGCATTTTTAGATATTCATGTATGGTATTTTCATTAAATATTTAAATGCAGTTTTGTCATTAGGAATAAACTTATTTATCAATAAAGATTAAATACTCATATACGAACACAAAACACAAACACAATTAACAAATCCCGCTAACTTACAGCCAATTAACTTGTGAAACTCAAATGGAACAACATTAAAGTTATTCGGCATTTACTAGAAGGACCAGAAAGTGTTCCTTATGTTTTAAATATATATCAAACTTGTAAAATCGTAAATATAATTTGGTTTTGATTTTTAAAAAATCTTGATTTTATGCAATGGAAACAATTTAATAGATCTATAATATTACAATCGGGGGTGCCACGGAAATTACTTAGCGGCGAGTTCGTTTAGAATTCTTGCGTACATCAATATGAATTCTTCCCGTACTAAGCTATTTTTACGGCCCCCTTATTTTTTTTCAGAACTTGAAAAACAGATAAAAACTAGTTGCTAGTATTTTTAAATTCGGGATTTTCTAAAAGGATTGGCTGTAAAATAGTGTCGCTGATATAAAAATTGGCAAAAGAATTTTACTAAAAGCTTAGTAAAAATATTTAAAACATGATATTTTCTTATACGTTTTTATTTCAACCGATTCTTTGTTTAAGAATCTGGCAACCAACAGTAAATTATTAACCTAATCTACTTTGGGCATCTGGAATAGAATTGGCAAAAGCATGCGCCCGAAACCGTATTGAAGATCGATCAGTCCAAGCTTTAAAATATATCGTATTAGAAAACGATTATTTTTAAAGAACTTCTTTAAAACATAATTCTTGCATTTGGTAGTTTTTGACAAAACTATCTTACTATCACTATTATGGGCGAACCCTATTATGAACTTCAATCGAAAAGCTTACGAAATGAAAATATTTATATAACATGAGCACGGAAAATTGTATGTACGAAGTTATGTATCGAGATTTTCATTTCATAGACTTGTATGTATTTTTGAATTCTTGTATTTTAATTTAATGTAAGAACGATCCGAAAATAAGTAGATCAAGAAAGGAAAGAACGATCATTGGCTCGTATGGGAGCAATGTGTATACAGAGCAGAACAGAAAATTATACAAGAGGAAACGCTAGAGTCGAATGCCTCGTCTATCAGATACCCGTTAATCAGCTAACCAACTCCCAAATAAATATACTTTTACCATTGTATCTACTTTACATTTTTACAATATACACTTTTATCTACTGGGTGTGACGTCATTGACGATGTTCTTGCTTGATACGGGCGTGAAATCATTATTAAAAGGTAAAGATTTAACGCCTGTCCGCCTAATGGTCCGATCTTAACAGTTATCGGCGTGTCGGCATGCTCTTGAGCAGCACAGGAATCTCTAGATTGATCCCAATTTTCCAGCTTTTAAAGTTTTCAAGATATCATCGTTGATACTCAAATTTTTTTTAAGGTTTATAGGGGATTTTGTGGACGTGGCAACATTTGCTTGGGTTAATTGATAGGTCCTGTATAATTATATCAATTAATTTTTTATTACACCATTAAAACTGTAGCACCCACAGTTTTGGGCGGTTTGAGGGCTTTAAAGTTGGCGTAGCACTTTGCTGAAAGAGACTTGTAAATACGTACATGACAAAAATAGTTTAAATCGGATTATTCATTAAAAAGTTATAACCCAATAAAGTGTGTCAATTATAAAAGCTTTTAGAGCATCATACATGTCTAAACTGTTTAAAGAATTTTCGAGAGAAATACTTTTGTCGCTCGTACTTAAAATCGACGATAATAAAATTTAAAAACGTATACAGTTTAAATTGGTTTTTTGGATTCATTTACTAGATAAACTCTTAAAATAAGAGAATTTTTTTAATTATGCCTAAGTATACTACAGATGCAGGGCGCTAACTATTATATGTTGTCCCTTTACAAGAAACTAAATCACCTCATGACGAGGTAAAAAATTAGTGACGATGGCACTAGATACAAAAGTTTTGAAATCATCTTTTGTGACGTAAAATGATTTTGTATAAAAAAAAACTTTCTAAAAGTGTGTTTCTTGGTACTTCCAGACAAACTAGGGTGTTTTTCAAAAAGTAGTGGAAAAATTTAACAAAAATAAGTCATGCCTTAAAAAATAAATTCTCAAATCGATTGACTAAAGTCGCCCATCGCCGACTCGAAGCGGTTTTGCTTTAGTTTTCGGTAATCGCTGTTTATTTATTCATGTTTGTTTATAAATATTTGATACATATATGAGTATGCTCATTTGTTGTGCATATTTTTCATACGAGAGCTACCAATATATACAGCATCACCTTAATCAAGAATATATATACTTTATAGGGTCGGAAACGCTTCCTTCTACCTGTTACATACTTCCCGACGAATCAGACCGTGTAACGGGTGAAAATATATAAATTTCTGTTAATTTGATTACACTTGTCAAATATAGATCTTAACCGCTTTGAACCGAACTTTTTTAAATGTTCACGAAAATGTTCTCCTACGCACAGATTTTGAGAAAATGAAGGTCAACGTTGTAAAGAGCTGTTTCTTGCTATATTTTATGTGCAATTACATACGAACGTATTCTTGAGTTGTTAGTTTGCCAAATCATTCGAAAAATGTAACTTTTTATCTTTCGAACCTTATACTCAAAATTATTTTAGGATTTCTTTTAAGCGGATTATAAGGGCAAAGAAGACATCTACGGTAGAAATAATAGTAGTGCCCCAGCCCTTTATCTTTTTAAGTTGGTTGTTGTCATTTATCTTATCCAATCCGTCCAACAGTATGAATATATTTTACAAAATATAAACAGGAAAATTTAAATTACAACAGCTAACTTTTAAATATGAATGGCGGTCTATCTTGACCGCAATTTTATGGCGGGCTTTTCCTAAAGCCTTAAAACTAAAGATTGTTTACACATTAAAAGTGATTCCAGAGACCCTAGACTGACGTTTTTGACAAACAAATCGTCACCAATTTTATTTTTAAAGTCCCTCAAAATTTTGTTTTTGGAATAACTTTTAAACGGGTCTTAACAAATGAGGGGTCATTCGAAGTGCAATTTTAGAAGAAACACAAATACCAAATACGAGTGCCTCGACTATCAGGTTCCAGATAATCAACTAACTTTAAGACAAGAATCAGTGTTTTGTCTATTGACCAATTTAAAAAGAAGGAACAACGCTATAGTCGAGTGCCTCGACCATCAGATACCCATTACTCAACTAAAGAGACCAAAGAGAGATAAGCAAGCAGCAAATCGAGAGTGTAATGCGCCCAGACAGATTTAAGCGTTATGTGGGTTAGGGTGCGCCCACTCTCTGTGCGAAACTTTTTTTTGGGCCAATCGACAATTTTTTTCTAGCACGATAATCGACACTGGTGTTGGGCGTTAGAGCGGACGTGGCATATTCGCGTAACATTTCAAATAAAATTTGTATTCTAGCATTAAAGCTTAGGAGCCACAGTTTGGGGCGGTTTGTGGGCGTGGTATACTGACGAAACAAACTTGCGCTGAGCAGGAATCTCTAAAATCTGCATGCCTAGTGCCAGTATTGCAGATCAAGAATGTAAATACCTTATGGGGTCGAATCGGGTCCCCTACGAGTAACGGGTATAATAAAACTCCACGCCATTTATTTTTTCGCGGATGGTAGCGGTACTACTGACCATGCAAGGCCTTTTTCACTTAGTAATTCAAACCTTTTTAAATAATAATTCGGTTGTTATGATTATTAAATGTAGGTATTGATTAATAAAATCACGTTAAAGTTACGTTGAAACAAAATCTTCAAAAATGTGGGCGCTAGACAGATTTTAGTATTATTAGCGTTTATGGACGTTAGAGTGAGCGTGACACTCTGGATTTTGTATGCTTTATCCCCACTTTCTAGCTTGAATAGTTTCCGTGATCCCAGCGTTCATGCACGCCCACTCTAACGCCACAATTCTGAAAAGTTTGTGGCGGCAGCATATGAAAATTGTAATCTGGGTATATTTAGTTTTATTTTTTACATTTGTACGTTAGTGTATTTTAAAATCTATTGCTTGAATTAAGGAATTGGGGAAAAAAAGAACAACTGAGGAATAATATTTTTGAGTTTTACATTCGTAAAAATTAATATATTTAAAAATTTTTCGTTCACGCAGTAGCTTTGGAGGTGCTGAAAATATGTTCATAACTTATTGAGTTAGCCAATGGAAACGGCTTCCAAGTCGTGGTTTCGAGAAAATCTCGGTTGAAATCCGTTACTTCAGGTTAAACGACCTGAAGAATATAACTCTCAAAGTCTACATCTTTTCGATAAGTATATCTATCCTGTCTATATCGTTCGAATTGAAGTTTTAGCAGTGTAATCTAGACCACTTTACCTAAATAAAAAACCACAAAAAAAAAACTAAATTTGTTGTTAAACTTTTATTACTTTTCAAACAAAAGATCTTAAAAAGTTGACGGAAATTGCAGTTAGGTGATAGTTGTGCTTGAATAATTCATCCAACTTAATCTATGATCTCGAAGTGAAAATGTCAATTTCGGTTTGAACGCTTAGCTGTATTTTATTTTCCGGTCTCCTTAAAAAACTACCGGCAACGTACTATTTATACTCGTTACTGGTACAGCAAATGGGAATATTGTATTCGACGAAAGCATGTAACAGTTACAAGGAAGCGTTTTCGAACGTAAAAAGTATATATATTCTTGATCAGGATCACTAGCCGAGTCGTTCTAGCCATGTCCGTTTCTCTGTTTGTCCGCATGAACGCTGGGATCTCGGAAAATATTTAAGCTAGAAAGTTGGCAATAAGCATACAGATGCTAGGGGCTTTTAAGCAGCGCATGTTTGTTTCAGCAAAGGGCCACGCCTGACTGTCTGTCTAGCGGCCTCATTTTTAAAGATTTTGTTTTAACGTAAATTGAAATTGATTTTATTGATTAATACCTATCTTCCGCAGTGGGAATCTGATCCCTCCGAACTTATTTTACGTGTCGTGTTCCACAATAAAGGGATTGCAACCACGGCCCTCTTATATACCCACACCATCTATAATAGTCTCAGACCAAAATATGACTCACTGCGTCGATTTTGGGTCCCTGGCCAAGGCGCATTTCTTCAATAAAACATATTTGAGGGTAGAGCTCTTATATTTGGTGTATTGGTGATTTTGATTAAATTGCTGCTAGAGCAGACTAAAATACTAATTAAGGATATTTACGGACCCACCTTTGCGATTTTTTTAATTTTTTTATTAGGCGTCAAGCCCATACATTTTTATATCCGTTACTTGTAGTGTAAAGAAGTATACTTGATTCGTCGGAAAGTATGTAACAGAATGAAGCGTTTTCGACCCCATAAAGTATATATATTCTTGATCAGCATCACTAGCCGAGTCTATCTAGCCATGTCCGCTTCTCCGTGTGAAGGCTGAAATCTCGGAAACTGTTAGAGCTAGAATGTTTGGACTTGGCATGTAGATTTTTGGGCTTCCTGCGCAGCGTTAGTTTGTTTCAGCTGGGTGCCAAGCCCACTCACACACATTTTTTAATATTTTGTAAGAATGTTAATGCGATTTTGTTCTTATAATCAATAATATAACCAAACAATAATACTTAAAAATTAGCAAACTCAATACGATAGGGAAGGAGATGTATTCATACGAAAAATCGGATGCTTACGTAATTTCCTAGCGCCACCTATGTTTCACATTATGTGGGGTGTTCATAAAATCTCATAAGCAGACGATATAAATGAACAATAGGTGGTGCTTTTTTGTTAGCTAAGTAACGGGTATATAATAGTCGAGGCCGTCGTCTATAGCGTTTTTTTTGATTGTTTTATTTTTGTATAAGGAACAAACCTGTTTATCGAGATGGTTTTGTTTTAATTTTCGTATGAATAGTATTCGCTTATTTTGCTGTCTTGTATAAGAATTTAACAAATATTAAAGGAATGAACAAACAAATTTTGGGGTCCGTGGCATTTCCATTTTATTGAACTCCTGAAGTATAAAATATTTTTTATTTAAACCATTTGTAACCATATTCTTACAATTGTCAACGAACTCAGATATGACAGTACCTTAGTACATGCATTACGGGTTAACTCTCACAAATTCTGCCACATTAGTGGTGTTCTTCATCACATTGCAGAAAACAATTTTCAATTACAGTACAAATTTTGTCGTCTAATCAGCAAAACAAACAAAAGCAAGCCTTTGAAGTAATACATATATGTGCAACGAACGAAGCAGTTATATTTTTGGACAGTAGTATATTTATACCCGTTACTTGTAGAGTAAAAAAGTATACTATATTAGTCGGAAAGTATGTAACAGTTAGAAGGAAGCGTTTCCGACCCTATAAAGTATATATATTCTTGATCAAGATCACTGGTCGAGTCGATCTAACCATGTCCGTCTTTCTGTCCGTCCGGATGAACGCTGAGATCTCGGAAACTATAAGAGCTAGGCTATTGGGATTTGGCGTGCAGATTCCTGAGCTTCTTACGAAGCGCAAGTTTGTTTCAGAAGAGTGCCATGCCCCCCCTAACGCCCACAAACCGCCCAAAACTGCACTGTGTGCAGTTTTGATGCTAGAATAAAATTTTAACTGAATGTATTGTTCTCATCAATACCTATCGATTGACCCAAAGTTTGTCACGCCCACTTTAACGCCCATAAACCGCCAGCAAACTTAAAAAAATCGCCAGTATGAACGCGAATATCTCGGAAACTATCAAAGATAGAGAATTGGGATCTCAGATTTAGATTCCGTAGCCTTGTAAGCAGCGCAAGTTTGTTACGCGAATATACCACGCCCACTCTAACGCCCACAAACCGCCTAAGACTGTGGCGCCCACAATTTTCATGCTAGATACAAAATTTTAACTTAAATATATTAGTTTCGTAAGTACCTATTGATTGATTAAAAAAAAAGTTTGCCACGCCCACCCTAACGCCCACAAACCACCAAAGCCTGTGGCGCCCACAGTTTTCATGCTAGAAAAAATTTTAAACTGAAATGTATTAGTCTCGTCAATACCTATCGATTGACCCAAAAAAAGTTTGCCACGCCCACTCTAACGCCCATAACGCTTAAATTAGTCGACCGCCCACAAAACCATATATCGAGATCGCGGGTAGGTGCCGCATTTCAATTTCTTCATCTTTATCAATATCTTCATATCCCTTTGGCCCCTTAAGCTGATTAACGGGTATCTGATAGTCGAGGTAATCGACTTTAGCGTTCTTCCTTGTTTTGATTTAATTACAATACCCTAATTTTTCAGACTTAAGCAATGGCCTAACCGTATTTTAGATTCAGACTGATAAACATGAAATAAGAGTTCTATCACATAAAATGTTTCACACGAGAACAAATAGAAAAATTAATCAGTTCAATTGAAAAAATTTTAAATATTAATAAAAGTAATTAAATTTGAGACCATATACTAAAAAACATTGCGAAAATGTATAAGAGAGAAGGCTGTCAGCAAATAAAAGATTGAAGGCCTGGCTGTTAAAATGAATTTGTTGTTAACCTCGGGCTAGGCTCCAAAATTTAGGAAGATCCGTTCGTGAGGTCAATTGGCATTATTCCCTAGCTTTAAATAGACATAGTTTTAACTATGTGCCAAATGTTTGGTATTTAAAGCCCTGTTTAAACACATACACTTAAAAGCAAATCATTGAATTGGCTGATTATGTATTTCATAATACCGATACATCTTGCATATTATTATTATATATTATATTTTCGCGAAACATCGCGTTTATCCCACACCCAGTGGCATGCCTTGGGGCGTGAAGAGCAAGCGAAGTATTACGAGTTGGCGCGAAGGGAGCGACAACTGCACATGCAAATGTATCCCGATTGGAGCTCTCGTACAAATGCCTCTCGGGGCAAGAAACGGAAGCGGAAGCAAGATACCAACGACGGAGGTTAGATACATTTTCATAAACTATTCTATGAAATAAAGTCAGTTTATTTAAAGCCAGAAAAGATCAATTTAATATTAACAATGTCAAATATGAGAGTATTGATAGAGACCTGATTTAATTTTAATTTATTCTATAAAAATTCATGTGTGTAAATATTACATTCTCATTTACTCATAAAATCGCATTTAAAATCGGAACTGATTTCGAACAATATATTGGATCATAAAGATTGGCAAGCGACATACATAAACTATTGTCGGTATACAAGTATTCAAAATTCAATAGAAACCGTATTCTCAAACTATATAACAAAAAAATTGTATCTGTACAAAAAACGTGTGTTCAATTTGAATTTAAATATTTACTTAAGTGGCATGAAAATGTAAAAATTATTTACCTTTTTATAATACTCGTACTATTTATATATTGCATGAATAAGATATCATTAGTAAGTTGTAAATTTAAGAAAATTTTAAAGTACCACAGCAACGCATGCATATATTTTTAGGGTATTCTTTATAGGTATTCTTTTCTCAAATAAGTTAAGAACGTTAAATATTTGTATTCTATAAGTCAAGTACGTTTCATGATTTTCTAAAAAAGTTGAAAGAGTAAACTTTGTTTTGTACGTTTGCAATTAATATATTTTTAGATGATTGGCCTAACGTGTTTTTAGCGAGATAACCCATATTAGTTTTTGTTTATAATCACATCACTAATTATCGAGACATAGCTTACTAACAAATCATTTACAATTTCACAAATATATATACTATACCATTTTTAAATTACAATTACCTTCATTTCCCTAGGTAACAATATGAAAAAATGCCGAGCCCGATTTGGTCTGGATCAACAGAATCAATGGTGCAAACCTTGCAGGTATGTTTCAGCTGGTTTGCATTGCCTTGTACCTATATTTTTTTAAACGTTACTACAAAGAAAATTACAAGATTCACGCAAGCATTATTTTTCCAATGAATTAAATAAAAAACTTCCAATTGGTTTTTTTTTCGTAAAACTTGCGAGGTATCACGCGACTACCGACATAGGCAAAAAAAATATTAGTAGCCTGTACACCGTAGAGAAATAACACCACAGAAAATTATGTCATTTAAACATTACATATTTTGTAACTTTGTGTGTATAGTATTTACGGTGCAGAGAAAACAAATACTATCAATATGTGACTGTCTATAACGTTTCATTTTATTTCTTTGTCCAAATGTATGTAACATGTAAACTGTTGTGCGAGATATTTATATAAATCTGATTTGCCTGGGTGCTTTTAGATACTTTTTAAAAGTCTACAAAAAAGTATTCAATATCTTCCAAGTATTCAAGCGTACAGAAATTCTCCAAAAATAAATAAATTCAAATAAAAAGTTTTATGGAGATAAATTGTTATGGTACAAAAAGAGTTTACCTTTTACCTATAAACATTTTTTTAACAGGCTAACAGTCTGTAAACAGGAGAATTTAATTGGGGAGTACTCGTCAAATTTCATATATGATTGGTACTTTGGGTTTTATCTTTTGCGCATTACAAAAGTGCAAACATCATATTTATAACAGTACCTTGTAGGGTATGATAATTAAATTTTTATACCCTTGCAGAGGGTATTATGATTTCAGTCAGAAGTTTGCAACGCAGTGAAGGAGACGTTTCCGACCCCATAAAGTATATATATTCTTGATCAGCATCACTAGACGAGTCGATCTAGCCAAGTTCGTCTGTACGTCCGTTTCTACGCAAACTAGTCTTTCAGTTTTAAAGCTATCGGGCTGAAACTTTCCCAAAAGTCTTATACCTTTTGCAGGTAGTGTATAAGTCGGAACCAGCCGGAACTTATAGCTCCCATAGGAATAATCGGAAAAAAACTAAAAAGATTTATATCTTTGGTGTTTTTATACCCTTGCAGAGGGTATATTGATTTCAGTCAGAAGTTTGCAACGCAGTGAAGGAGACGTTTCCGACCCCATAAAGTATATATATTCTTGACCAGCATGACTAGACGAGTCGATCTAGCCATGTCCGTCTGTCCGTCCGTTTCTACGGAAACTAGTCTCTCAGTTTTAAAGCTATCGGGCTGAAACTTTCCCAAAAGTCTTATACCTTTTGCAGGTAGTATATAAGTCGGAACCAGCCGGATCGGACAACTATATCTTATAGCTCCCATAGGAATAATCGGACAAAAAAATTTTTTAAAATTATATCTTTGGTGTTTTTTAGCATATAACCTCCTAAGCTTGTAAATAACATTTTTTAATTAGTTTTAAATTTTGAATTAAATTTGATCGAAATCGGACGACTATATCATATAGCTGCCATAGGAACAATCGGAAAATTGGTGGAAAAATAATATGAAACAAATTATAGCTTCGGTGTTTTTAAACATATAACCTTCAAAGCTTGGAAATAGCATTTTTTAGTTAGTTCTGAGTTTCGAATTTAATTTTATCAAAATCGGACGACTATATCATATAGCTGCCACAGGAACGATCGGAAAATTGGTAGGAAAATAATATGAAACAAATTATAGCTTCGGTGTTTTTTAACATATAACCTCCTACGCTTGGAAATAACATTTTTTAATTAGTTCTGAATTTCGAATTTAATTTTATTAAAATCGGACGACTATATCATATAGCTGCCATAGGAACGATCGGAAAATTGGTAGAAAATAAAATGAAACAAATTTTAGCTTCGGTGTTTTTTGACATATTATCTATACTATTGGGAATATAATTTTTTGTGTTTTTAAATTTAATAATTACAGCTGCAAGGGTATATAAGCTTCGGCTTACCGAAGCTAACTTCCTTTCTTGTTTAACATATAACCACCTACGCTTGGAAATAATTTTTTTAACTAGCTCTGAATTTCGAATCTAATTTTATCAAAATCGGACGACTATATCATATAGATGCCATTGGAACGATCGAAAAATTGGTGGGAAAATAATATGAAACAAATTATAGCATTGGTGTTTTTTGACATATTATTTTATTATTATCTTATCTTTTTGTATTTTTAAATTTAATAATTATAACTGCAAGGGTATACAAACTTCGGCTTGCCGAAGTTAACTTCCTTTCTTTTTGTTTCTGCATTTGGTGACATTAAATCGTTTTTAGTTTCTTTTCAAAATCCGATAACTAAAAAAAATATTGTTTATTAATTTTTGTGAACTAATTTGTTTCATTTAAGCCCAGAACTTAAGTATACATTTTTTGAAGTGTACTGTTAAATTTAGTGGCGATCGCAGTTTCAACAAACAAAAGTTCTGATATCAACTTTTGTAACGAAACTGTATTATACGATCTACTAAATAAATACACTTTCTAAATTTTTGACATTCGGCAAGCTGCAATTCAATATGTATTTCGAAGTACCTTTCTAACAACATATAACACAAGCGAGTTTTCCAAAAGTGGTAATACTAAAGTTTCTAATATTACATTTTTTAACATCATCTAAAATTTCAAGAATAAGGTCCTGAGTTGGAGTTTAATACGCCCAGACAAATCATGTTATAAAGGCGAACAAAGAATTTCGAAATACCTTTCAAACGACATATCTGGTGCGTTTCGTCACAACGTGGACTGCCGTCCACAGTGATTTGTATTCCATACTGTTCATGTTCAACTTTTTTTGAAAAAAAAAAAATAATGAAGAGCTTTTAAAAAGGTAGGTAGGTAGGTAGGTAAGGCAGGTAGTATATAAGTCGGAACCAGCCGGATTGGACAACTATATCTTATAGCTCCCATAGGAATAATCGAAAAAAAAAATTTTTTAAATGTATATCTTTGGTGTTTTTTTTTAGCATATAACCTCCTTAGCTTGGAAATAACATTTTTTAATTAGTTTTGAATTTCGAATTAAATTTTATCAAAATCGGACGACTATATCATATAGCTGCCATAGGAACGATCGGAAAATTGGTAGGAAAATAATATGAAACAAATGATAGCTTCGGTGTTTTTTGGCATATTATCTTATACTATTGGGAATATCATTTTTTGTATTTTTAAATTTAATAATTATAGCTGCAAGGGTATACAAACTTCGGCTTGCCGAAGTTAACTTCCTTTCTTGTTTTTTTTTTTAGTAAATTCACAGCAATTTCACCTGGTTGAAAAAGTGTTTTTCCATTTGACAATTCTTGTGTATGTTCATACCTACAATAATTGTGAAAAATAAAATTTCAGCTGAAGTCGACTTTGGCTTAATCTAGTAAAATGCTAATATATGTAAGATGGGACGGAATATTCTAAAGCAATAACTTTACTTTTAAAATGGATTCATGTAGCTTTCTATTGAGTCTGTTCCCAAGGAAATATCTCCATTTGTTTTTTTTATTGAATTGTTTTTTATAATCTCAGTCAATAATTTATAAAGTTGGGATTTGGCATGTAGATTCCTGAGCGCAAGTTTGTTTCGTCAGTGTGCAACGCCCACTGTTTGTCTCATCAATACCTATCGATAGACCTAAAAAAGTTTGACACGCCCACTTAACGCCCACAAACTTTAAAAAATCGTAAATATAAACCCTGATATCTCGAAAACTATCAAAGATAGAGAATAAGGATTTTAGATTTAGATTCCGTTGCCTTGTACGCAGCGCAAGTTTGCTACGCGTATGTGCCACGCCCACTATAACGCCCACAAAACCGCCCAAACCTGAGGCGCCCACAATTTGCATGCTAGAAAACAATTTGAACTTAAATGTACTAGTCTCTTCAATACCTATCGATTGACCCAAAAAAAAGTTTGCCACGCCCACTCTAACGATCATAACGCTTAAATCTTTCTACCGCCAACATAACCATATATTGAGACCCGTAAACCCATATAGGTGGCGCATTTCAATCTCGCTTTACTGCTCGCATATCTCCATCTCCCTTTGGTCCCTTTATCTGAGTGACGGGTATCTGATAGTCGAGGTACTCGACTGTAGCGTTCTTCCTTGTTTATTACACTAAAATCGTCGCCAAAAAATAAAAAAATAAGAGAACGCTTTGGTAGATGGTCTCGATTATAAGATACCCGTTACTCAGCAAAGGGGAGTGCGAGGGAGACGGAGATATGCAGGCAGAAAAGCGACTGTTTCCAGAGTTGCGCACCACGCCACTGCGCCACCTAACGTTGATTTCTTTATTTGCTTTAAACTTGTTAATGGATGGTTCGTTTTTAAAAATTTTGGGCAATAAGATGGATTGATTATCAAAACAAATCCCATCCCAAAAATTGAAGCCCTTAGGCGTTTTAGCATAATGGGTGTTAGAGTGGGCGTGGCACCCCGCTGAAAAAAGAATCTGTTTAAGAATCTAAAGCCTAATCCCAACATTCTAGCCTTTATTGCGAGATCTCTGCGTTCATACGGACGGTCAGATAGACGGACGGACAGACGTTCATGGCTAGTTCGAGTCGGCTAGTAATCCTGATCAAGAATTTATATACTGTTTAGGGTCGGAAAGTCTTCCCATTACCTGTTACATACTTTTCGACAATTCTTATGTATCATTTTACTCTAAGAGTAACGGGTATAATAACCACCTGACTGCCTTGACTATGTCTTTATAGTTTACTCCATTTTAACTACAGCTGTAATAAATGAGCAAAATTGTAAAGAGTATTAAATTTGTTTGACCGGTCTTGAAGATGTTCGCTATTAGGCAAATAAAAATTGTAATTTCTTAAATTATGACGGACTCAAGGTTTAATGGAAAATTATGCTTAGATAGCCTTATTTATCGAAATAAATTGTATTCAGGCCTGGCAACAGAGCTCAGCAGAGCTATTTATTTCTTTCTGGGATCATTCATTGTTCATTAAAGCTGGCAAATGTCAAAATCGAAAGTCTGAGAAAAAATTGATCTATACATCGCCAGCCCCAACAATGGAGTGTAATAATAAGTAAGAAAAAAGCATTAAAAATAAACATGTCTCGCATTCGCCAAACTTTAATTGGGCATTAGGAAAACAACGCTTACATACATTTTTACAAAAGAAACACAGTACCCCAGCAAAATTGCCTAGAATTCTGTCTGACTAAGCTGATTTATATACAGAACTGGATTGACTAGTCGGCTTAAATATAGTTGTCAGTCGTTCCTATATTTTAGACAAAAATACCAGAATGTACAAATCTTGCGTGAATTTTGTTTACATTAAGTGATATACTTATTGAGAAATTATAATGCACCTATTAGAACTATTATTAAATCGTCCACATATAAACACACTGACCCAAGAACGTATGTAGGTATACACCATTATTTATACTATAAAGTGTATTAGTACAACCAAGTCCAGGAACATTACTAATTGCACGAAATTCAACCCTATAGAAAATTTAATAAGACCTTAAATGACTTTTTATTTTACTTCTATTTGGTATTGATCTGTTTTAAATTGTGGCAGAAAAACTTCACTCACACGGAAAACTAGATAGAATGTATATTACAAATTATCCAGTTCTAATTTATACATTTGCCAATTGTTTCGTAATGTTAATGGCAACTGCTTATAAAAATCTTGTTTAAGGCAATTCATGGATTTAAATGTGTATCTGTTGGGTAGGTTCGATTTTCTACTAGAAACCGAAAACCTTTTTAGTAACTTTTTTGATTTGCTTTACGTGTACTATTCGGTAAATAATTATACATACTTTTGTATCAGGATTTGGCTGAAAATATTATGTTTTAGAGAGTAAGTTTGCTAAAAACGCCTATTTAAAAAAATGTCCATTTGCTTGTATATCTTTAAATCGAGCTATTGTAATCCGACTGACATCATTTTTTTTGTATTTATTTCTCTGAAACCTTTACTTTCAAACAACAATTTTTTAAAGAAACTAGATGTTTAAACGGGCTCATTTTATTAAACTTTTGCGTTTTTTAATAAATTAAAAAAAAATTATAATAACAAAAAAATTTGTTTTCGGCCAAATCCTGATACTCGTGTTTATTTTTTTAACCTAAAAGTATATGTACAAAAAGTTTTAGGCAAATCAAAAATGTAAAAAGTTATTAGTTGTATTAGTTGTGAAATCCCATCAGTTTATAAAAGAAGGGCCAATATAACTCTGTTCCGGTTTTCATTTTCTCAATTTTTTTGTTTTACAAAAAACTCTTCTTCAACTTACGCAAAACGAACAAATTTACGAAAAAGGAGAAGGCAGTTTTTTTGTCATAAAAGAAAATTATAGATCACTTCTTAGCTTAAAATATATCAGTAAAAGTATTCAGTGTTCAGATTGCGGAGTAATGTAAATCGATTTGGGTGCCTAAAAATCGTAAGGATGGAACGTAATCTTTAAAGCAATGTTGGCAAACAATCTTATGGTCTATGTAACTATCGGCACTATAGCATACAAGGTGTGTCCCAAAAGTTCGCGAACATTTGGTCCAGGGCATTTTCTGGTGGTGCCACGGGTGAGAACCCGTGTTGCAAAGGTGCATCTTTAATTGACATATCCTTTAATATTCATCACATTTGGAACAGTGGAAGTGGGGCTGTAGCGTCCAATGTGGCAGTATGTTCATCGGTACAAAAATTAGTGTTGATAATGTTAATGCGACTTCTCATCGATCGACACTTGTGAAATATTGTGAATACCAAAACATAGTTTTAACCATCAACACCTCGCCGTATTCGGTTGATACGGTACCCTGCGACTTCTTTCCGTTCGACTAGCTGAAATTAGCCATGAAAGGACGGCGCTATGCTGACGTCACCCGACATCCTAGAGGCCATTCCGGCTGACAAATTCAAACACTCTTGAAATGTTGTTGGACCGAGCTAGTAAGTGTATTGAAGCGGAAGGAGATTACTTTAATTAATACAAAAAAAATACGCAAAAATGTGTTGTAGTTTTCATTTTATTAAACAAGTCCATGTACTTTTGAGACACACCTTGCAGAACTATGATTTTTTACCATATATTTATTGGTAATCAAAGTAAATTTAGAAATTATTTAAATTTTAAAAAGAAAAACAGCACTTTAATGTACATAAATTTAGTTTTTGTATGAACTGAAACAATTATTTAATATTGCAAAATGTCAGTTTGGAACGACTTATATACATTTTTTAAATAGTTTTTTTATGCTTTGTTATATGAAAAAAAACTTTAAAAGTTTAAATTATCCCTTGAGCGCTCTGCCACGCATTGTTTCTAAACGCTATAACTTTCGAACGACATAACATTTTTAAAAATCGTTTTAGCAACATATTTAAAAAAAGGTATATTTGGGATTCAAACCCGAGACATGACATGGGTCAACCCTTTTATGTAATTTAAATGAACACTTGTCCGCACCACCAGTCAAGTTCCAGGACCTCTTTTTAATAGTGGGGTCCAACATAGGCCTAGTTCAAGTTTCTGGTACGAATATGATACAGAGAGTTATATGGTTATAAAAGGTATCCTAAAAACAATTATGAGAAATTAATTGATATATGTTAAAAAATTGGTGCCAAATTTTACTTTGGACTGGTTGACCTTTTTTTTAATTTTAGCCTCATAATATTTTGATTTAATTTCTGGCATACACCTTTTGTTCGCAATGGCTTCAAAAAGAAAATGGAGGCGTATTATTGAGCAAAATCAATAAGGGTAATATCACGTCAAGCCAAATTTTGTGGTGTAATCTCCAAAAAATTGCAACAGTTTCATTTCAAAAGTTTTAATTACCCTTATTAAAAAATATAATAACTTTTATGTACATAACAGTCAATTAGTGTAAAACCATTTAGGGGTTTCATACACGCTAAAAATGCCATTTTCATTGAATTTCTTTTAGTATAGTGTATAATATAAGAATACCAACACCAAAATGCACACTGATCTGAGCGCTAAGACGGAAGATGTAGCATTTTATTGCTAACTCTACCTCTGGGTACCGAAGCAGGAAACTTTATGCGCGATTGACTGGGAACGGATTATTTCGAAAAATGGGTTTTCGGTAAACACGATTCCGGGAAAAGTGGTTTTTAATTTTTAAAATTTTAAAAAAGGATATTTTTACGTCCAAAAATCTCTGTTTTTGTTAAAAAAATTGTTATTTCCGCTGCAATCAACTTTTTTAAAATTCTTTTGTTCAGCTCAAGATAATGAAATAATGTAATTAACTTATTTTGTCTTTTTGATTTCCGACAACCCGTTCTACCAGAATCGTGTCCACCGCAAGGCACTAGAAATTTATAGAGGTCTGCCAGTTTGCATATATGTAACTAAAAAAAGTTCCAGAAAACTAGCTTTTTCGCGGTACATTTGTATATAACCCCTTAATTAAAAAAATTGTGTACGCCAGAATGCACGCGGTTATGTTGTGATGTTGGGTATTTTAGTTCAGCAACTCAGCGTCAGGGCGAACAGCAGGGCATCGCGTTAAAAAAAATTAAGCAATTGTCGTATCATTCCGTAACTTCAATTAACAAATATTTTTTACAACAACTTCTGTGAAATCCTTTTCTTTTACAGTTGACTAAGGATTTTCAAAGAGCAACGGCAGAAGCAAAATATTTTGTATTGATTTCAATTAGGGTATTCACCAGTACTACCAGTCAAGAATTTCTTTTTTCCACTTCCTAACACTTTTCTTTACACATAAGTCAAAAATTTAAGAAGCAAAAAAGTTTGGAATAAGCAAGCAGATTCTAAAGATTCAGATCGGACAGAAAGTAATAAGATATGGCCAATAAAAGTCACTGCCCGTATATAGCCAAAACATGGCCTATGACGTGACAGCCACAGATATAAATGTAAAAACGTGAAGCAGATAAAAATGTCAGGATCATTGTTTACTCACCTCTAATTGAAGATATAATCATTTTAAATGTAGTTAAAACGGTAACAACATGTAAAATATTTAGATATCTGAAGTAGTTCTCAAGTTATAGGAGTAAATGGCGCGCAATACAGAAAAGCTAACTTTAAATGTATTTTATTAGACATCTACAGATCCTACAAACTTGAATTTATACGATCACAAAGCCTAATGGCTGGAATAAAGCTAATTAAATATATGGACACATTTGTGCCCTCTTTATTTGTATTACTTTTTATACGATTTTTGTTTTTAAAAGGCAGCAAATTTTTAGAAAGTTTTATAAAAGTTTATTACGTTAGGGCCTCAAAAACTCAACCAAATTTACAAATTTATTTTAAATTAAAATAATTAAATTAATCTTAGCAATTTTTGTTTTGTTTTTGTGAACGTTGAAAATTTCTGGTAAAGTGTACAAAAAGAATGCAAAGCAAGAAAAAACGCCTTGACTGTCAGATACCCGGTACTCACTCTATATGAAGGGAGTGCGAGGAATGGAAATATGCATGCAGCAAGTCGGTTGTTTCCACTAAAACGCCACCTAGTGAAAACATCAGATTTGCAGCTTCTGTTGTCCAATCTCGGAAACATCCGATTTGCTGCAAATACTCAACCCTCTCGGACTCGATTGAATTAGCTAATTATTGGTGAAAACTTTTAAATGAATAATTTTTTAAACGTAGATGGGTGTTGTTAATCAAAGCAAAATCCCATTTAAATTTTAACAAAAATTAAACAAATTTGGGCGCTGGACAGGTTTTAGAGTTATGGGCGCCTGTGAGCGTTGGAGTGGGCGTGGCACTTTGCTGAAATAAACTTGCGGTGTGTAGGATCCTCTGGAATCTGTATATTCCCTTAGCTGACGGGTATTTGATAGTCGATCGACTATAGCGTTCTTGTTAAATTTGAAAATTCATTAAAAAATAAACATGTTTCGGACCCTTGGCTTAAGCGGCTCTTCTTGTTATGCCCGTTACCCGTAAAGTAAAAGAGTATATTGTATTCAAGGAAAAGTATGAAACAGGTAGAAGGAAGCATCTCCCACCCCATAATGAGACTAATCATAATGAGAATGATCATCGATTTAGCCATGTCCGTCTGTCCGTGTGCACGCTGTGATCTCGGAAACTATTAAAGCTAGAGGGTTGTGATTTTAGATTTAAATTTGCTGGTTGTACATCTCCATCTCCCTTTTGCTCTTCTTAGCTGAGTTGCGGGTATCTGATAGTCGAGGCTTTCGACTATAGCGTTCTTCCTTGATTTCTTTTTAAAATGGAAGCCATCGTATTTATTTAAAGGTAAAGAGAAAAATACAAAACTTTGATCATTTACGTTAATGTCTGCTACAGAAATCAATTGAGTTTTGATATCACTTTCAAATTTTAGTTAATGTGTATAAAAGTATGCAACAATATATTTAAAACTTGAAAGAACAAGGAATTCGTGCAGATAGTCGAATTTCATATGTTTAATACATACTTTCAGACATCTTAAATGTTCTTTAAAATTGATTTCAAAACCCTAGTGACTTGTGTAGCTCCCTTGTTGATTGCCAAAATGTTAAAAATTAGTTTCGGAGTTATGTACTGGTTAGATTATTGTCGGTCTATTCGACTATAACTTTCCTAATATTAAATTAGGAGACCAAAGCACAAGCACATGAACACTGATATAGATTATCCTCAAACAGTTAATTCAAACTTTGATGTCTTTAATTGCATCTTTCCCTTTTTTATACTGACGGTTAATTACATTAATATTTGACATTTTATTGACTTTTCGCCTTGACCAATAATTAAGTCCCAACTTGGGTGTCATTTCATCTGTAAGCAACAATGGCAGCAGCGTTGGCATCTCCAGTAGTGCAGCAGTCAACAGCATTGGTGTTGGCATGCTAGCACCCATTGTAAGTGGCATAGGGGGTACGGTAATGTTGCCCAACTCGTCATCTTCGTCCTCCTCATCATCATCCACCTCGTCTTCTCATACACATGTACAATTGATGGCTACCAGTAATGGAAACGCAGTAGCATCTTTAAATGGCATAACAGTCGCAGCAGGAGGAGGTGGTGGTACAGCAAGCGCATGTTCACAACAGCTATCGCCTCAGGCACCACCGACATATGTCAATTTATAGATAAATGAATGCGGCGGCGAAACGAAAACATCTGGAATCGATAACCTACCAATGATGATGAGTTTTTACATCTTAAAATTGCGTCAACATCCAAACCAGTAAATAAACAAATCAAACAATTAAAGTAACTGCATATCAGGGTTTACAAATAAACTTATATTTGTGTATATATTAACTCAAAGAACTATATACATGTATTTATTGCATGAATTTTTTTTTTGTTATTAGCTAAAATGTATTAAAGGTTATTTGACTAAAAGTAGTCTTATATTAAATATTTTAAAATACAGTTATTAGTTTTTTCCCAATATTTGGATGCTACATAGTGCAATACTTACATTTGCTTATGTGTCAGAATATTGAAAATACTAATACAAAGCTAGCTAAGACTAATTTCGTTTTATAGGATTTCTTATTTCACGTTTTGATAGGATAGCGTTGTAAAGGGTTAAATAAAATTTGAATCTTTAACATTATCCCCTAAAAACTAAAAAAAATATCGAAACTTACTTTACTTAAAATAAATTATTACATAAGTACTTGTACGTTAAAAGGGTATATTGTATTTGCTTAAAATTATGTATCAGGCTGTATGAAGTGATAGCGTTTCAAAAAAGTATATATACTCCTAATTAAAATAATAAGTCGAGTCGAGATCTTTAGAATTAAACATTCAGATTCTTGTAAAAGTATCCAAGTTTCCAAATTTTCATGAATTCTTTCAGCCCTTATATCTTGGAGATAAATTATTTATTAATATTCTAAAACACATGATTACATTTGATCAGAGCTATTTATAGTAGGAACTAGAATCAGTGGAAATTGGTTTTAAAATCTAAGCTTAAGTCGCCACTTCTATAAGTGGTTGAATCGATCACAATGATGTAGACCCTGGGGTTTTTAAGTTGCAATATTTAGCCTATTATACCTAATTCTATAATTATTGGTATTTAAATTTCAGTACAATTTTGTAGGTAACAGTATTTTAAACATTGTTTTATTCTTCGATCAGAAAATCAGTTCATTTGAATAGACCTACAAAATAGATAGTCACTTAGCAATTCATTTGAATAGACCTACAAAATAGATGGTCACTTAGAAACATACTTACTATATCGACTGGGCTGTTAATTGACCATTTTTACTTTCAAGCGATATTCAGGTTGATAACTTTATGAATGATTTATTATTTATTTATATAATCAATGTATGGTGTTATAATTCAATTTTTTTTAAATATAGAAGTAAAGCAATATAATTTATTTTAGAGCTTTTGATAACACTTGTTTTGTTAAACCCTGATATACGTTTTGAATAAGGTCGACATTGTTGTTTGTTCTATTTGATGTGCGTAATACAAAGAATTGTGTATATTCAGTTTTACGATTTCTTAATATTGAGTTGACTTGTTTTATTTGTTAGTAATGCGTTATTGTGCCTTACTTAATGCTATGACTCCCATATTTTAATGTTATAACAATTGTTAATTAAACTGCCTTTTAAATTAAGTTTTTTGCTTAAATGCACAGGTAATAATAAAATCAATTTAAGCACGATACACTATTGAATTTGCAATGTTTTGGTTAGTGTATTATCCAATCAAAACAATAACCACAATTTCTTGCCCTAATTTAATTTTAAAGTTATAAAATTTGAATATTTATTATCGTTCGTGTTTTTTTGCTGCCAGAGTTAACCATTTAATCCACTGTGACCTTTATTTAAAAAAAAAATAAAAGTCAGGTCGTTTATTGTGCAGAATCCGAATCAGCTTCACTAGTGTAAGTTCTGAATAAACTAGCATTTAATATGTGGGTAGTATTACGATATAGGACAGAAATTTTCAAGATAGTGAAGAAAAAGTTATTGAATATACATTGATATCCAAGTCTCTCTCCAAGTCCCTATATCCGTCCGTACACATACAAGTCTCTTTCCTATTTACGAATTAACTTTCCCAAAAGTACACATAAAACATACGCCAATTAACAGATAAATCAGAATCTAAGTCGTTTAGATCTTATATTATTCTACACCAGAAAACTACTTTTTACGATTTTAGAACAGCAGCTTCCTATTCGGGTATAAGGAACAATCTTATTATATTTTAAATTGCAAAGAAAGCAAAGTGCGGCAAGTCGAAGTTTGTATACCCTTGAAGATAATGCAATAAGAAAATGATGCTACGGATTATATGGGCAGTTCCAGGTAGTTGCTTTATAGTGGGTATTAACCTTGATTTTGTCCAATTTTTAGTTTTACGATATCTTGAAAAAAAAGTATTCGCTCGGGAAAAAATATAAGTGGGTTTTGCGGAAGTCCATTCAATTCTTGATATCAGGGAATTCTAATGGAATATTTAAATTCGATTTTTTAGAATGTTTTCCAAAATTGTCACTGTGATAAGATTTCGATTGACTCAGAAATTGTCAACAGCTTTGTTTAATTTTGATTTAAATCTTTTCGCTCGGAAATTTTTTTTTTACCGTTTTGGTAAGTGGTTTTCTTTGGCCTTAGACACAAATTGAAATGAAATAGTTCAACATGTAAATACAGCATTGAGTATAAGAATTTGTTACATATTAATGTTTATATTCGATAAAATAGCAACAGAAGAGGGTCTCAAAAATAAATAAGTACCAAACAAAAAACCAAAAAATTCAAATGGGTGCTTTGGGATGTAGTTGTCCGATCCAGTCCGTCTTTGCTTATATACAATCTGCAATATAAAGAAGACTTTTTTGGGAAAGTATCATCCCGATAGCTTTAATATCCAGTATCCGTTGTTTATCCGATACTATCGACATATTTGACGATGACTGAGCTTTTTCTAGAAGTGGTGTTCTATGTATCTCAACCTAAAATCATTGTCATTCAATTGTTCTTCTTAATTTTGATACATATCTTTTAATATCTAGTTTGTTTAGGTAAGGTTTTAGTATTTTTTAAGACAAAAAAAGTTTTTCAAAGAATACATTTTTAAGTGTTTAAAGTTAAAAAAATAAAAAAAAAACCGACCTGGGGAATGTTTTTTATTTAAAAAAAGGGTTTAAAATTGTCGATTAAGCCGTGCAGGAATGCCAGTGAAGAAGGACTTTATTTTAAGAAAAGTGCCATTGATCTACGACAATCCAATGTTAATAACAAAAAAAACTAAACTTGCAAAGCCTTTATATTAAATAGTAAAATTAACACGATCCACAATTGGATTCTCTTTTCTAAATATTTCAATAAATGTTATGAGACTAAATCTATTGTTGGAAGATTAGTTACTTCTTCACTTTGATGACTTTTTGACCGTAAATAAACCTTTTTTCATTTTAATACGATTGACAAACCTTACCGTTACACCCCTGGAAAACCATGCTTGACTACGTTCAAGCAAATATATTAAAAAACGTATTTTTTGTGTCAGGCTGGGTCCATTCGAAAAAGTACCTTCCCTACTCGTTTCCTAGGTCAGATTTTCAAGTAATGAAATAAATATACAAAAATAAATAAATAAATATACAAAAAAATATCAAAGATCCAAACCAGACTTCTTTTATCAACCTCTAATGCCTATGTAAGGCCAATGTATAAAAAACCAATTTAGCCCCATAACTCTATAACTATATAAAGCAACTGTTGTGTAAACAGGATTCAAGTTGTAAATAATTAATAATAAAAACAAATTCTTTAAAAAATATATTTTAACTAAATTTAAATTTCGCTCGCCAATAAAAGCTTTTGAGCTTAGTGACAGAATTGGGATTCATTAGATAGAAACCTAATAAAGTTATTTATTTCCGTTATTTTACAATTTTAATGCAACTCATTGATATCACTGCGTAAATATAATATATATATATGTATATTTAATATTTTATTCCAGTTTTTGCCGCCCGGTGAAATAAACAGTTGTTATTCTATAAACTCTCTGTCGGACAATAACGGCACAACTTGGATGTTATTTGCGTACCTTTGTTTTAATTAATAGTTGTTTTTTTTATTTGTTCAAAGCGCATTTTCAGCATCGACAGTCCTTAAATAAATTACATTTTGGCTGTGATACGGTTGACTCCTCAATACGCATTTTTTAAAGGGTTTAATACACCAAGCAACAATGCGATTATTTTGCATTTTCTTTTAATATTTTAAGAACACTAACACAAAAACCTATAGTGATTGTTGGTTGATTGTGATTGTTGTTGATAGTTGGAACCAAAGATGTCACGTTTTATACATTTTAAAATTTACAAAATGTTTTTGTTTAATTAAAAAAGTTGAAATTATGTTCTTTATTGGCACATTTTTTGTAATTTTTAATGTGCATTCCATTGCCCCACCAACCATCATTATTACAAATAAATAGATATGGTTACTCATAGGAACTCTTAGGTTTTTTATTTTTATGCTCAATATAACAGAATCGCTCTGGGCGAATAACTCGTACAGACATTTAGTTTTCACACTTCTACACATTTAAATCAAATAACAATCTTTCGCCTAAATGTGTCATGAAATCTTAGACTCTCAGCAAACAATTGACAATTAGTATGACACACAGTTCTCTTAGAAAAAAGTAAGGTAGGAACATTAAGCAAATAAACACCTAACCTTGCACCATGATCAAAATTTGATAAAATTTTCACTACTAAAGAATTGGATCACAAATTTCGTATGTTCTTGGCTTATCTGGATCAAATGTACTTTTATAATGTTTGTTCACTAGATCAATTCTAATACCATAAATCCAAAAAATCTGCGATCGTATTGATATATATAATATTGCTAACTTCAGAAAGCTGGTTGTCTATAAGGGTTTGTTTATCCAAGAAAATCTATTAATAATAAAGTTTCAATGGATTTTTTTGTTTTAGTGAGTTTAACGTGTTCGAATATGTCTAAAAATAGTATTTTTACAATGTGAATTATTATGATTGGTGGTTTTGTATTAAACTGAGACCTTTTACCTTTGACAAATATACATATATGCTGGGTGGCCCTGCACTATGATCAAAACTAGATAAAATTCCCACTACTAAGCAAATAAGCATTTTGATTGAAAGTGTGTATAAACTTCGGGTGCCGAAGTTAGCTGTTTTCTTGTTTTTATTATTTTTGTGTTCTGCCGTTTGTATGAATAATTTCTTGAACAAAAATGATTTTAATAGTTGTCCTTTTTAATGCTTTTGAAGTAATAGTATTGTATATTAACATATTAATAGAGAATATATGTACAAATTATGGAATTATTTTTTTTTTACGCAATACATTGCATTGTTAGTTTTTAATTTTAGTCGTTCCCCGAATAAATGGCTTGATTGGTTCATTCAAATATTGAGCATCAGCAGAATACATTTATAATTAAGATTTAAGGTTTAATATTTATATAATTGAAGCAATATAGGCATGCTGTTAATAATAATAATAAATCATTTTTATTATTGTTGATCTGTTTGTGAATTGTAAGGCCTTGATCCTTGCTGCATGAACGTTTAATTATTGTGTATAAATTATACGGAATGAATAAGTACTTGCACTTTAAGTGGTTCTGAAAAAATATTTATATATTTAACTTATATTTATAATTTCTTATTTTACACAGGCGCAAAAAAAAATGCATTCGTTATATGGAAGCACTGAATGAAAATGGGCCCACCGAAGACGGGAGCGGTATTGATGAACACGGAAGCCAGCTAAGTGATGACGACGATGACGAATACGATGATGATAAACTGGCCGGAAGTTGTGGAAGCGGCGACGAAAGTAATAAAATAGTAGATGACGACACCGAGTCTTTAAATCAATCCATGCCCAGCCCAGGCTGTCTAAGTGGATTGTCCAGTTTACAGAGCCCATCGACAACAATGAGCTTGGCAAGCCCACTTAATATGAATATCAATCCAGCAACTAATGTTGTATTTCCTGCCACCTCAAATGCCCTTTTGATCGTCAGTGCAGATCAGCAGACTTCACAACAACGGTCCACATCTGTGTCTACATCAGGATCGAGTAGTGGGTCAACTAGTAGCATTAGCACTACCCCAAATACTTCCAGTACAGTTTCGCCAGTTACAGGTACGACGGGTCCATCTCCAAGTTCATCGCATGAAAGAGCCATGATGCTTGGAAATCGATTTAGTCACTTGGGAATGGGGTTAAGTCCTCCAGTAGTTAGCACAAGTAGCTGTAGCCCTGACACATTTTTTCAGCCACATCCCACAGTTTGTAATAATGCTATATTATCGTTGCCATCGATTGGTAATAGTAGTATAAACCATTCTTCAATGCCAAACATTTCCCGAAACCCTATTGGTGCTAACCCACGGGATATTAATAATCCCCTGAGCATTAATCAGTTAACTAAAAGACGTGAATATCAAAATGTTGAATTGATGAAAGGTAGTAACTCTCAGACTATTGTAGCTCATGCAGCCACCTCCATTATTCATCATGTGGCGGCACATGGCTATCGCGCGAACCATTCTCTTTTAAACAGCACTTTTAGCCAACATTTCCATCAACAGTTAACTAACCATATGGAAACAGCTAAAAGGAGTGAGCCGACAATGTTGTCCGTAAGTACTCATGCTGTAAATAGCAGTGAATGCCATAAAGCATCTGATCCACAAGCAAATGCATCTGTAAAGACTACAAGCGCAGGCGCTTCCGAAACTGGCGTCATTAGCGTTTCATAACAGATCCAAATGTATTTTTACATTTAATTATTCATAAGTGAGCGAAAAATAATTCAAATAAATAACCGTGCAATAATTATCTCGACATCCCATCGCCATCTTATGAAACCAGAGGCCATTAATAACTAGTGCCAAGATATACAACGCAATATTTCTTTTTTATAATTAAACTATATACTAAGTTCACCGAATCTTAAGACTTATGCACAAAACCCGATAGCATCAACTTAATTAGTGGCCAACCGTAAATATTTCTTAAAATAAACCTGAGACAGATCCCAAGCTAAGAAATGCCAAATAAATTAACAGACAACATACACTAACCATCAATCCATTTTGCAAGCACATGTCCTATCTTCAATGCTTAATTCATTAACCTAATCTCTAAAACTTTATGGCCCTATACGGTATATCACTTCCGATAATTCGATTTCAGTTTTATGTTGGTTTGCTTAAATGAATTCTTCTAAACAATATTAATGAAATAGTTCGGTCTTTCTAGTTACAGTGTAAAACAAAAATTAATTATTATTTGTTTTAGAATAAAATTAAAACTTTTTAAAGATGTCGGTGTCCTTAATATATATGGCAACGAGAGAACTTGTTGAAGGCAGCCATATATATATTTACTTCTTATCATACGATCTTTGATCATCTTGATCAGGATCACTACCCAAGTCGATTTAGCGATGACTGTCTGTCCATTCGTCAGTCCATATGAACGTCGATATTTTAGGAAGTGTAAAAGCTATAGAGATCCTCAACTCTCTCTTTGGAATGCGATTTTAGTGATGTATGCGTATTGTAACGCCTACAAATTGTAAAATTCATACTTTCTTTTTATTTTGTCATTGCCTATACCCTACCTAAATTTTGTTAAACCTGACAGTTATTAAAAATCTTTTATATAAATTAAGGTTAGAAGGCCTTTTATGGTCACTGAAGTCACTATTAGTTGAAGTAAATGGCGCTAGCCCCATTAGTGTTTGTGGCTCCATCTGAAGGTTTGTTTTAAAGATGGTGAACAATGTACCGGGCGTTTGATAGTCGAGACACTCGATTATAGCGTTTCTTTTTGTTAAGAATTTTTTTCGAGCAATGATCGCTGGAAGCTTTACAAATTTGTCACGCTCGCAGTAACGAAAAATCCAAGTTTCAGATTAAAATTGCTTTAATGAGAACGTCAATGTACATAGTTGTCATATTTCTGTAAGCATTTAGAAAGCCTTTTAATTATTGGACGTAACTTTTCGACCATAAAAATCCAAACTGTAATTTTTGTTTTTGAATAACACTATTCTTGATCATTTTAATTATTTTCAGCAACAAAATAATTTAAAATCATATTGAAAGTGCATTATGAATAGCTTGATTGATACCATTCGTTAGAGATTCCTGACAGTCTTTATTATATTTCGATTCTTAAAAAAACTTCCATTCTAAGTATTTCACATACGCTGGCGGAATTACAAATTTTTATTTGAAGTTCTGCCGAACTCACTTGGTACTTCAAAATACAATAGAACAAATTTTATTTGGGGCTATTCGTATATTTATCAACATGTTTGAGTTGCAAGCGGTTTATTTCTGTTAACAGTACCACAATCCTAATAACTTTACAGCTAAGGATTTAAACAGAATATCATCTGCAAGAAAGAACATTTAATTGATGTTTTGTAGAATTGATTTACGCATAAATTTTAAATAAGATGTGAAATAATATACATATATATATATGCAATATAAAAAAAAAATGTAAATAGGTAACATTTTCAAATAGAAAGTACTGATAATGCTTACGAATTTATTGACCATAAGACCTGATAGCTACTATTCCATGAAAAGCTAAATTTCTGATAATAATGCAATTTTTACAAATTATTTTCTGGTATAAATTATTAGGTCACATTTAAATACTTACTTTGGTTTATCGCCCATATAATTATAAGTACTTTTATACTAGTCTGCATTCAGTTATTAAACTTTTAATAAATTTATTAATTGTGTAAAGGCACGTTTTACGTCAATATTGGGCTTGTCGTACACGTTTGCTAAACATTGAATTATAATAAATAAAATGTTTGTTAATGTGTTTGTAATTCAAATTTGTTTAGGTTTAATTATCTTAAAATTTTAATATAACTTGAAGTTAGCTTATAGATGTACATCTGTACTTAATAAACATATCTTGATTCGTAGGTTTGCGACAATCCTAAAAATTGATTTTGTAAAACTTAAAGAATTATAACTAGAGCCTTATGTAAATCTATAGCATACAAATCGTACTTCACAAAAAAAAACATAACAAAAACATTCATTTGTAATAAAACATAAATTATATATTAAATCATTCACGGGCGTTGCATTTTGTATACCTAATATAATACTATTTAAAAAAATTTTTTCTGAGACCATTTTATCACCATAAAAAAAAAGATAATGATAGGAAATTCTATTTTGATTAATTCAACAATATTATGTCACTGTTTTTCTCTCGGAGTAGGCAACAGTATATAATTAATAATAATGTTTTCAACTATTCTGTCGGAAAATCGAAAATCATTATAAAATGAAATCACAATAATATTAATAGGAAAAGTACATAACAATATTTAAGGGGCTACATACACTTTTAAAATTGGATTTTTTACATACAGGGGAGCTTCGGTTTTTATTTTCACATATTTTTAACTTTTACTTTTCAGAACACAAAAAATTTAGCTTTTGCGACAATCCAATTTTTTTTTTTTAAAGCATCGTCAAGAATGTACATCTTATTGTGTTAGTTCTTTCGTTCTAGAAGTATATTTTGGGAAACACTAACAGTTAAAATTTCCTTTGTATTTCTCTGATTATCCTGTCACCAGTTTAGATGTCCAACGGGTGGTGCTTCTTTTGTTGTCTCAGCGAGAGACGTTTCCTTATTTTTGAATAAAACCTATGTAACCCTTTACAAAATATTTGAAATATAAATATTTCATTGTTGCTTTTTTCTTAAAGATCAATGTACCGAATTCAAAACATTTATTTTCTTCAATGATTCTTGTATCATTATGCCAAAGGATTCCCAGTTCATTAAAAGCACAATTTTTGGTAATCGTGACCGATATCTGTATGATACTAAATGCATACCGGTCTTCTAATCAAAAAAAAAAACTTTGTTTATAGAAGACAATTTTTTGAACAAAATTATATATACTTATTATACACTTTGCAAGAATATGCATAAGTTGTTTTTTTTAATATACCTGCGTTTACATTAACTGAAAGCGTCTTTTTTTGCAATTGCCTTGACGGAACTACTGTGCGCCCAAAATCTTGTAAAATATGGAAGAGTAAAGTATAAGAATACATAATCATCATCAACATTCCAGTCCACCTACCTAAAGCCACCTTCACACAGACATTTTGAATCCCAGAACAGTTTGATGAAACTGAAATTTGATCACTTTTAAGAATCTTACCTTATTTTGGATCTTTATATACGGCCCTGTTCTAGTTTTTACTTTGGAAATAATCACAGCGTTTCTAACCTTTTCTAGCTTTTACTTCAAAAAAATAATCACGGTTTCTTATGGCCCTCATATTGAACTTTTTTTATTTTCATATTTGTTGTATTTTTTTGCAAATAAAATAAATAAATTGAAAACTAATTGAAGGTTTGTTGTTTTGCCTAAAATATCACTCAACTTTTTGTGTAAAATGTATGAAACGTTTGCGGCAGGGATATCGGCAGCCCTTTTTCTTTAGTATTTCGCAGCACTTTCTGTACATATTATTTATATAAATCCCGATGCAGATAGAGAGCCATAGCAGGTCAAAATTTAATATGCTCTTTGGTTGAAAAACTCTGGAAATGCTTATGCTTTTGTTAAGAGACTGCCGATGCAGTCAGCTGTTTAACTTCACACCAAAACTTAATTTGGCTTAGAAAATTCCCCAACCAACAGTGGAGATTTTATAATGCTAAGGGGAAATCTTAAAAATGTTATCGAATTCACTACCAAGTGAAAACTGGAACAGGCCGGATAATATCTATACTTTGTACTTTTCTAGCGGGAAACAAAACTCAAGACATAAATTTTATGATTATTTAAAAATTCATGAATTCAAAAAGTAATTTTTAAATAAAACATATAAAGGTTACGACCTAGGACCTCTATCAAAATTGAAATCTATAAGAAGTATTAAAAGGTTTAAAGGAAATTACATTAATAGCAGGCCTAGAAATTCAATAAAAATATTGCTGTGATAAACTAAATGCCGATTTATATAGGGCTCTAGTCACGTTCATACATATATATAAATTTATGGTATATATATATATCATACCATGTATATATACTACATACATATATTTGGGACATTACCTCTAAAACCGGCCATCTAAAACCGAGTTAGGCTGTCATATTTTTGCTAATTTTTCGCCTGAACATCCTTGAAAACTTGTGAACCCATTGGTGAGCAACACAGTATTTTTTTATGTCAAACATTTCAAATTTTAATAAAAACTATTTTAAAAATATTTTAACTTTGCTATGTAAAATGGCAACAAATTCAGTTTTAGAAGGCCTGTTTTTAACATACACAATGACACATATACCAATATATTTATAAAGAGCTTAATCGCAAACACGTATAAGATGATGAAGAATCTGTGTTACAATAGTTTTGTGGTCCTGGATATATTAACGAAGTAATGTATTATTTATGTAATCAGAACAATGTATATAGCCATTGCTAATTTAAAAGACTGTTTAACCATATTACATATGTTTGATCCGATAATTTATCAATAAACAAATAACTAAATTAAGCTTTATTTTACTGAAAAGTTTATGAGCAACTCGTTAATTCAAAATATATAAATGTATAACTAAATACAAACCATTAGATTTTAATTAATTTTTAATCTTTAAAAAATATCAAATGCTTCCATTTTCTGTGTTTTTAATCTTGAGTTTTCCCTGAAACGCTTGCAATATTATTATGTGTATCTTTTAATTTGTACGTCTATAAGCTGTGCAGTAAAAAACCGTACTTTTTTCTTGCTGGAAATTATTTAGTTCATTCTTTTCTTACAAGTATATTTTAATATAAAAACCTTATAAATAAATAAAAGCTGGTATCATAGGGCACCCGTCGATGTACGTTATTGGTATTGTAGTAGTACCCTAACAATAATAAAAGGGGACCCACAACGAATATAATAGCTATTTGTATATACATGTAATATATATGTAATGACTTTTTATTTACTTTGATAATGGATAAATCATTATTTTATTTGCTTTTAGGGAGATATGTTGAATTAAATAACTCTGATATAATGAATTTAAAGTTCACTTTATTCATTATAATTTATTGGTCGACTGATAGGTTTTAGCCTAAGCTGAACTATAGATAGTGGCAAAGGCTAACAATGTGTATTTATATAATATAAATGTTATCCTATACCTAAGCAGATATATGAGTAAATGTTAGCATTAAGTTGATAGAAATTACATACTTACGTTTAAGTAAATAATACTTAAAATAGATTATAACTAATGTATGAAAAATAGTTTAATTCACATATACAATAATAAAAGAAGTAATGTTGAAAATATAAACTCTTTTTTGAAAAACTGAATTTGAGTTATCACAAGAAAACTGCAAGCTTTTGGATTCTTTTGGGTAGAGGTCAAAAGCGGCTTTTGTTTTCGCGCCCGAACCAAGCGCATACAAAAAGGAAACACCATCAAGAAAAACATCAAATCAACGGTATGCCGTTTAGGTGAAAAATATCATGGGTGCTAATACTTGGGGGAATTACCTAATTAGAGTTTTCTAAAAGCATTCATAATTGAAAAGTCTGTACAATTTTTATCGATGTTATCGATACTGCGAATCGGTTGATAACTATCTATAGTGATCTGGCCACTGCATTATCGGCAAAAGTAGTTTTTTGGCATACACTCTGGTTTTTAAGATATAGAGTCTATATTTCAATGAGTACATAAGTTCGATCCCTTTTCTGTTAGGTGCTGTGCATACCGTTTGAGAGTGGCGCTTATGAAAGAAATAGGTATATATTATATAACGTCAGAAAGGTGACAGTCCGAATTGTCATAACCCTTGGGAAACTTTAACCCGACTATCTGGTATATGTAATTGCTTACTTAGACAATTTTTCTGTAAACTGATAATAAACCACCATATCCATTTGTATCTATACTAGACCTAAGTAAATATCCTTGTAACCCCAAATAATGTATATAAACCCGGTTCCATGCTCAATAAAATCAGTATCAAAAGATATCTTGACGCATTCATTTACCGCAGCCTAATTTGTTATGAACTTATTGCGGCGACTTTTGCCACTAGTTCTGTACTTGCGGCACGCAATAAAACATGCACAAAAAGATATTGTTTTGAGTGCATTTAAAAATACTATACCGAAAAGTATTTGGAAACGAATCCTGATCCTTGTATGGAATCACGGCAGCATCTGCGAGTGGAAAGCAATCCAGTTGTATACTGTTGGCGACTGCCCGAGTCAATATTCAAGGAAACAATGGTAAAATGGCAAAACTTAGAGCCTTGCCGAATAATGCCAATACCGAAAGGGCAATCGAAACATTTTACATATGACCACAAACTCTATTATAATATGTGGCAGGATCAACGTCCATCTAAAATCAAAACAGATCGATTTCTTTTTTTATTTGGTTGTTCATATACTAACGCTATGTGTTTCATTTTGTATCATGTTTTATGCGTTAGTCACATCGCTTTGTATTAAAAAATATGGACATTAGGTTTTAGTTATATTATTAATTAAATTTCCTAAATATGAGTTAATGATAATATACTTAAAAAGGTTTATCTATCTTTAAGTTTGCAAAAATTTGCTTAATTTAAGCATAATTGTTTTCATAGAATAAGGTAGATTTAACTAAAATTCTCTATTTGGGAACACGGTTTTGTAGCTAAGAACAGTACAAATTTAGGGTTCTTCGCGATTGTGCTAGGAGCAGTTTTTATTTATTTATTTATTTCGCCAACGGAATACCTTTACTTGCTACTTATACAATTCAACAACTTGTCTTACGTACTAAAATTTACAAAATAATTGACTAACCTATGCTTAAGAATTGATTTGTTTGAGTAGTAGTCCAATTGCATATCAATTGGAAGTGCGTAGACACATATAAGGCCCCATAGAGGGGCTCATTTTGAGAATAATTTGTCCGCCGCAGCTCGAGAATAAAGGGATCAAAATTCCGAAGTTGTCTAGACGGAGCGCGAAATTGAACTTTCGAGAGTTGTTCCGGACAGTCGATACTACCATTCACCAAATCAGAGATGAAGCAAATGGCGAGGATACTTTTACGATGCGCAAGCCTACATTGCTGGTGGTATGAAGGGACAGGGTCTAACAACTTTAGCGGCAACAAAGCGAATTTCAGAAATTGTTTCTGTAGTCGTTCTACTCTATTTAAATGAGTGGTAGTGAAGGGATTCCAAATAAGAGCTGCATATTCTAGTTCAGATCGGGCAAATGCAAAATAAAGCGCGAGTCTGGTGTAGGGATCCGTGAATAGTGCTGCGTTCCGTTTCACAAATCCAAACATGGCATAGGCCCTGGGCATGAGTAATCGAAGTGTGCTGCAAACTTAAACTTCCACACCTAGATCTAAGGATACCTGCCGCAGTTGTAGAGGTTTACCATTGATATTATGGGATGGAACGAAATTGTATACGGATTTACTGTAAGGGACATAGAAGCACTTGTTTATGTTAAGAGGAAGCGAATTTCGGCTACACCAAGAGCTCAACGAATGATGCAAATACAGAGGTTCACAGTTATTGCCATTCACTTCTCTTTTTTGGGTTTAAGCTCGTACTTTATCATTTTCCCATTTTTAAATTTCTGAAGCAACAGATCATCAGCGTCATCAGCGCATAGATGGACATCGCATTCGGAAAGAGCTCTTGGTAAGTCATTAACATAGAGAGATTACAATAAAATCTTATGGACATCAGTAATCGGACAAACGCTCGAACTAAGTCCCAAATTTGTTTGATGGAGGTAGGCTCTTGGTGACAGTGTGTGATCTTTTACTGCTTACACGTGCAATATCAGTGTTCGATGCTTTTAATATTAATTTTTAAATCTTTTGATAGTTAAACTACGACAGTGAAAGTGCAGATTTACAATGCTCCTAGCAAGAACAGTAAGATGTTTTGCTCGATTAATGCTCGATGTTAACGGAGCTATTGAAAACGCATTGTCGCTGATGAATCAACACATTCAATTCACTCTCTGTTGTACACGGACTTGTTTTATACTCGCTCCCACATTTATTCGCCTAGTGTCTAAATTACCGATCTTATATACTTCCAAAGTTCACATTTTCAACTCGGTCGAGCCCGACGTTTGAATGCAAGTTATTTATTTGTGTTAAAACCATTATCTTTATTATTATATTGGATAATAGTTAACGACGCGGGTGAATTGTGTTTTGGCGCTCTCTCGCACCGTTCGCTCTGCTACATTCTCCCAACTTCAGTGACCGGCTCTCATTTTCGAGTTAACGGGGGTTTGCTGAATTAGTTTTATCGCGCTCTTTTATTTTCTTTCCTCTGCGTTTTGCAAAGCCACACAGCTATTTGTTGGCACTCATCTAAAGCTTCCTATGAACTTTTTCGACATTCTACATTCAACTTACTTCAACTTGTAAACAATGTCTGCCTGCTGTGTTGTTGGCTGCCAATTTGTTGGTAAAATCACTTCTCGGCGGCCAATTGTTAGTTGCTGGTTAAGCCTAGGACTCACATCGACGAAAACTGCGAGCTAACCATAGGAGTGAGCGAGAGGCAAACAGGCGGCTAAAGCTTTTCGACGGGTCTGTTTTTCAGCGCGGTACTCAGGTGAGCTAAGGAAATACCAGAAAATATACCAGATTTCGGGAGTGAATTTTCGATGAACGCCGTTAGCCGCGGCCCAAAGAGTAAGAAATTTAATCTTTGGCGGTGTTCGTGCAGAAGCGGTGGGGAATTTAAAAGAAACCCCACAAACGGTTAAAGGAGATCAGTGCAGATGAAAAAGGACGCCTAATCCAAGCTGTTGCCCATTATTGTGGGACTTAACCGACAGGAAGCAAAACAACAACAGGGGCAAATCCGCAGAATAGTTGAAGTGCTGAAGGAGATCCACTAGAGAATCCCAGTGGGAAGGAAGCGATGTTCCATGTTCATCGCTCGATCTCCGACGAGCTCTCCATTGAGGACTCCTCCTTCACCAGCTACTTGGCAGCTGGGGATGGAGCAGAGATAGAGGATGCGCCGGCTTCTATAGGGAGGAGGAAATAAGGTCGCCCGCAAAGGGACAGCTAGAGGAGCCATTACCAGCCATTATTGGCCAGCTCGGAGCTGGACTACAGATGGCGCGGGAAAGATGGCGAAGCATCCGTGGGACGAGAAGGAAGCCTTAAGCTTCTAATTTACATAAATGAAAACATTCGTTGAACATTCCTTTTATTTTTATTTTAATTTCTTTGTGCACCAGCAGACTCTTCTTTTTTAAATTGCTCCAATTAATTTGTTTTCCGTTTGTCAACAAACCCAGCTGCTTGACGGTAAGACCATGCCACATGCATGGCGGGTGAACTTTGAAAACTTCGGTCACACTACAAAGAATAAGATTTTTCGACTAGTTAAACTCTTAGCCGATCTGAGTACTAGGCTTTATGTGAGAACATTGCGCACGCTAAATGTGCAAACTGTGGGCATAGTGCGACCCAAATTGCTGATCGCATTAGATATAATGCTAATCTGGACTAGACGTGCCCTACTTGCCTACATATCAAAATTGATATTAGAGCATTTATGAGGCAAACGGAGCTGGAGTTCCAGGCTTTACGTGCTGGATTTACGGACTTATTAAGTCGATTTAAAGTCTGCGACTCCAACTTTAAAGGTAGGATTCTTCTAAGTCAATCATCATTAAATATAAATCGTAGTCTTACACTGCCTAATGTCTCTTTACATGTTCCAGATCTCTCGACCAACCTCTCCCTTCCCAGCCCCACTGCAAGCTATGTATGTATGATGGACGTTAATGCACTACAAGCAGTACAAACAAGTGGCCCAACGACACCAAGCACGTGCTTGTTACGCGCGGGGCCCTTTTATAAATTTGGGCAAAAATGCGAGCTCGCGAGGAAGATACAAAAAACAAATAGAGACGGGACACAAATGAAAATAAAAGAAGCAACTAAGAATGAAGCAAATGAGTTAAAATATTAGTTTTTAATACCGGGATAGAAGTTGATGTGCAAATTAAATAGTAAAGGTTGTTATAATTATTACATAGAACTCCATGAGACGGAATTGCATCCACTTCGTGTCACAGTGTGGTGTCCAGTTTCATCACGCTGCATTGTCGGGCCCTACTTCTTCGAAGAAAACGGTCACACCGTTACGGTTACTGGAGACCGTTACTTGAGCATTTTGAGAGTGTTTTTCTATCCAGAATTACGCCGAATGAGAATTTCTTTCAACTCTATGTGGTTTCAAAATTGCGACTAAAATTTCCCAATAAGCTGATATCCACAAACTCCACATTCCGTTGGCCATCCAGGTCGCCTGACCTTACTGCACCTGACTTTTTCTTGTGGGGTTATTGCAAACAGGAAGTCTACAAAGCAAAACCAACAAATTTGAATGAACTAAGGCAATCCATTCGAGAAACAATTGCGGCTATTCCTATCTCAACTCTACAAGCAGTAATGAACAACTTTTTGGTAAGATGCCGCACATGCATCAACGAGCAGGGGGGGCATTTAAATTCCATTATTTTTAAAACTAATTAAGCTATATTTAATAAATTTGAATGAGCTTTAACATGAATAAAAGAAAAATAAATTCCATACACTGAAAAAAAAATTATTTGAGTTTCTTAATGTAGCAAAATTCATTAGCCACCCTGTATGTATTGAGCGAATGCTTTTCGAGTCATCTTCCGCAACCTAAGAACATATCTTTTGATATAATTTCTCTTCTGTGGTTCTTAGAAAAACGGTATTGATGCCGAATAGTTTTGAGTTAAACTTCAAGACTGTAAGCCAACAGTTGGGCTTATACCATTCTTTAAAAGTAAATAAAAAAGCGAATAAAATTTTCAAAGCATTTTTTTAAGACTTACCAATTCTGACATCATTGCCAATTTTTAACAGTTTGTCCAATAGCCATCTAAAATATAGATATTTCAGCAATATAGATATTAAACAATAGAGGTTCTCGTTACTCAGAAAAGGGAAGGGCGGGGGAGGTGGAGCAAAGCGATAGTTCCCTAGATTGCATACTTTAATGGAATGGTCCAATTTGAAAAATTGCTGACATGCACACTGGGCCGCCAATCAGATTTTTTTTTTAAAGAAATTGACCAAGTATGGAGTATAGAGTCCTTTTTATCCTTTCCTTTTTTTCTTTTCCGTATTTTCAGAGTGAAAAATTCATAAAATACTAAAAAAATTTTAAAAAAAGTCTAGAAGTCAAAGATTTTTATGTAGCTGTTTGACTTCTTCACAAAACTTTTAAAAGTCATTATTTTCAACAAATAAAACATATAAAATAGCTCGTATGTCTTACTTGTTTCCTAAAATAAATTTATTAGTTACGGTTTTTTAGTACGGTTTTTTTTTGCATATGAGTACTTTGCTTTTCGAGTGCTTTTAAGTGCCATCCCCAAATGGAGTCATTACATCAAAAATAAATTCTTTGATCAATTTACTAAAATCGCTCATCGCCGACACGATTCGGTTTTGCCTTAGTTTTCAATAATTTTAGTTTTAATTGATGGCTTAATTTAAAGTCGAACCATTTTGATGAGCTTTACTAAGAATGCCCACAGTATGCCGTATTTATTTTTCTTCAGGTTTTAATGTACGTTTTGCGCGCCAAAATTTTATTTTAGTTTGCCTAACATCTAAAATTTACTTTTTTCATTAATTTCCGCTTCTTTTATTTCTGAAACCAAACAGCCGAATGTATTATCGATATATTGAAAAGGGAAATATCAACTTTTTTGGCTGTTTAAAAAATGTTTACAATTTCTGTCATTCATAAAGCCTAGTACGCACATCGACGAAAACCGCGAGCTAACCATAGGAGTGAGCGAGAGGCAAACAGGCGGCTAAAGCTTTTCGTAGGGTCTGTTTTTCAGCGCGGTACTCAGATGAGCTAAGGAAATACCAGAAAAAATACCAAATTTCAGGAGTGAATTTTCGATGAACGCCGTTTGCCGCGGCCCAAAGAATAAGAAATTTAATCTTTGGCGGTGTTATTGCAGTAGCGGTAGGGAATTTAAAAATTTTAAATGGAAGAAAACCCCCAAAAACGGTTAAAGGAGGTCAGTGCAGATGAAAAAGGACGCCTAATCCAAGCTGTTGCCCATTATTGTGGGACTTCACAGACAGGAAGCAATACCACAACCGGGGCAAATCCGCAGAATAGTTGACGTGCTGGAGGAGATCCTCTAGAGAATCCCAGTGAGAAGGAACATGGCGAGTGGGACTTCGCTCTCTACATGGACATCCTGCCGAGCGTGTTCTCGCAAAGATAGTAAGATCTGGCCAAAATAATTTGGTTGCGTTGTACTAATAGAAGGATCTTTTTAGCAGAACCACCAGTAATATGATCTCCGAAGTCCTCTCCATTAGGACTCCGTACACCACCACCACCAGCTACTTGGCAGCTTAAGCGGAGCTGGAGGACGCGGTTGCTTCTATAGGGAGGAGGAAAATAGGGCGCCCGCTAAGGAACAGTTGGAGAAGCCATGGCCAGGATGCTGGGCGACTTCCTGCAGCAGCAGTGGATCAACCCCGTTCCCAATCCGGCTCCCACTTCCTCAAGGTCCAATATGCCCATTGGGACTCGGAACTGGACTGCGGTGGCGCGGGAAAGATGGCGAAGCATTCGTGGGACGTTAAGGAAGCTTTAAATTACAAATTTACATAAATAAAAACATTCGTTGAACATTCCATTTATTTTTATTTTACTTTCTTTGTGTACCAGCAGACTCCTCCTTTTTAAATTTCTCCAATTGATTTGTTTTCCGTTTGGCAACAAGCCCAGCCGCTTGACAGTAAGACCATGCTACATGCATTGCGGGTGAACTTGGAAAACTTCGGTCACACTACAAAGAATAAGATTTTTCGACTAGTGAAACTCTTAGCCGATCTGAGTACTAGGCTTAAGGAAGGACTTAAGTATGCCTAAAGGTATGCTGCATTTCTTGCACTTCCTTCGGATGAAAACTTAAATATATAATACAAATATAAATGTAGCATAAATAAATACGTAGTCGAAGGCCTCGTAGCTAGCACTACACCACCTACGTTAGTATTTGTTTTGTAAACTTTACTATGATCTTAAATAAATAAATAAGTAAATAAGTTAAGCATACTTTTGTGTTGACTTCAGAATATGTCTAATTAACATTAAACAATTTAAAAAACAATATTTTACAAACAATTTTTTTCTAATAATTTGATTATAAAAATCTAAAAAGATGACAAGAAAAAAAAAAGAAAGTTTTGCTAGGTCGATTATTTAATAAACGTGGAAGAGGGAGCCCCCGAAAGTAGTAATTTTTAACGGTTCATAAATCTTAAGCGACATAATATTTTTTAATGTGTTAATTTATTTAAATAAAACACCGAAAAGTACGTAAAATTTTGCGATTTTTGCTTGGATTATCTATACCATATAAAATTCCAATAAATTTTACTTTTAGTTCGTTAAAAAGTTCAATCTTTTTAGAGAAAAACCCAAAAAACTGCATCCGTCTATCTATCCTAGGGAAGAAATTAAATTATATTAAAAGATTTTTGGCTAAAAAATTAACTTTCTGGCCCAGTGTTTAGTAGAAATATTAATAATCAAAACAAAATACCCATTTATTTTTAGCGTTATGGTCGTATAACTGGGCGTGGCACCCTGCTAAAATAAACTTGCGCTGCGCAAGAAGCTCAAGATTCTACATTCCAAATCCGCGTTCATACGGACGGACAGACAGTCCGACAAGGCTAGATCGACTCAACTAGTGATCATGATCAAGAATATGTATACACCTATCCCTCGCTTTGCGTCGTTTCGTTTTGCGTTTTTTCGAAGTTGCGTCGCTTCTTAAATAGAACTAATTTTCATTGTGCATCGTTAGATTTTCGATGTTGCGGTGTTTTGGGATGAAGTCATTAATATGTTTTTAAAGGGTGCAACACCTTAATTGCGCTACGCAATTAAAACGCGGGAATTCCCATTTTTCGTTTCGGCTCACTTATTCACTATTTTTTTTTTAAAGAAAGCCGGCCTACGACAACAGACACTAAAGACTCTTCAGAGAGTGATTAATTCTAATTTTATTTTTCATAATTGAGTATGTAATTGAAGAATTTATTTTGTTTTAAACGAATTAGTTTCTTTTTGTTTTTATATGTATATGTATATATATGTATGTATGTATGTATATGTATGTATATGTATTTTTAATGATCACTTTGCTCCATTTTCTTTTTAAAAAGTAGTATTTTTGTAACCCTGGAACCAATCTTCGAACTTTACATGGTTTGCTATAGAAAATCCCAATTCACTTTGCGTCGTATTTTTTTGGAACGTATCCCCGACGCAAAGCGAGGGATAGGTGTACTTTATAAAAACGCTTTCTTCTACCTGTCACAAACTTTCCGACGAATCTAGTATATATAGTAGTATAGTATATTTTTTTACTCTACTAGTAAAGGGTATACAACTGAACACTTTATGCATGTGTAAGATCATAAATAGGGTCCTCAACCGCATCCCAAAGCGTGGCACACGTGTTAACAGATTATTAAAAAAATCCAGTTGTTCAGTTCTAAAATAAGATAGATATCTTTGTATGAGCAGTACTCAAAGGCAACTACAACATGGGGTTCTACCGTAAGTGGAGAAAAAACGACCAATTAATATTATTGCATTCAATTACAAGTTATTTTGGTTCTAAAATAAAACTTAGACTCCGCAGAATGCACAAACAAAATGTGTATTTTAAACAAAAAGCCAAGCATAAGATAGGTAGGTAGGTAGGTACGGTTTGGGATTAGAACCTAATGCCCCACTTAGGTCACAATGGGTCCCTTGTGATACCATGTTACCTCTGCAAAGATCATTTCCCCACAGCTCATAGGTAAGTGGTCTTCTAGACTACAGGTCAACTACCCTTCAGTAAAAAATCAATTTTCGCTCGTGAATCACTTTTTGAATCACCGGTGACGTGTCAGCAGTCACTCGTGACACTCCGTAAAGACATTTAAATGGGAAGTCTGCTTTTCGCTCGTGACATTGCTCAAACTCTGACAGGCAATACGCCAGGATTTTTATACCAATTCTGAGATTTCTGATGTCCCAATCCCGAACGTCTCGACGTAGCGATCTTGCTCCTTGTGGAGTTCCCACGGTGCTGCTTCCGACGACTTGACTTGTTGTTGTTGACTTGATGTTGGTTGACCTTGCTCTTTGACTTTGATAGACTGACTGATCTTGATGGATTGACTCTTCATGATCGACGGATCCAGCTACCATCGCTCTGCGGTCTTATATAAGGCCTCTGGGAACCGTTATTTCCCTTTGCGACCGGCCCACTGGTTCTCTCCACTCCACGTCAAAAGACAGTGGCACCTTTTTGACACCTTTTTCCTCTGCTCACGGCTTGTAGGTAATCTTGTATTATTGTTGCTGTGATTTTGTTCTCACATTGCTGACCGCTAGGCGGAAAAGTTAGTTAGAACTCGAGTTATTCATAGACATTAAATAAAATAGGCTGATCAGCAATTCTACATTGTGTGCAACTGGGCACCTGGTAAATTTCCCAACTTGGCTACTGCTTGATTTGTTGAGTGCTGGTTTATTAACATTGATTACACTGGACAACAAAATGCACATTTTTAAAAGATGCGGGCCGATGGGCATTAAATGGTAAATGGCCTATGGGAATTAATGATAATATAGAAGTATATAAGCATATCTGCATACTTCGTTTTTGATCCTAACATATGGCATTTTTTAAATCGCGGCTTGAAAAAATAACATTATATGTATATATGTATGTATGTATGTACGTATGTATGTATGTATGTATGTATGTATATTTTGGCCAAAGAGCTAGAGGGATGGCTCGGAGGGCGCCGAGCTGAAGGCTACCGAACGGGTCGCAGGTTGCGGATAGCGAGCGCCCTGGATCTCTAGGGTAGCTACGAATAAGCGGCTACCGCCAAGTGCTGCCGTCTCCGACAAATAGCTCACACATACCCCCTTCCCTTTTGAACCTACCTCTTCCCTACCCACACAACTCATCTCACCCCGGGCTGGACTAAGGTGTCACTCGTACCGTGCCGAGAGTCAATTTGGCTGAGATCCCGAGTCATCAAAAAACTCAGTCTCAAACGGTGAACTCAGGCAAGTGGCGACCGCCTGTTCTAAGTCAGCCTTACCCGGGTACAGCGGATCTTTGCCCGGGTGGACCTGTCCCTTCTCCGCAGCTCGTGGGTTTTTAACATAGAGAACTTAAATAATAATAAAAAAGATAACAGCACCAAAAGAGAGCCCGACACTCTCAAAAAGTCGGAAGTCGTAACCAACGACGACAAGAAGAGCAGAGTGACAAGAAGAGTGACGTCGACCCCTGCCAAGGCCAGCGAACAACGCAGCAACAATGACAAGCCCAAGCCTTCCACCAGCGTAGGTGTGGCTAACCAGCTACTCCAACCGGAGGGGAGCGCCAAAGCCGGTCCCGTGGTAGTACCAGGGCAAAGTAGTTCAAGAGAACACCACCTAACCAGGCAGGACCTCTTGAACATAAGAAAGCTTTCCGGATCCTCAAATGGCTGGCCACCAACCCGATACGTGAGGATCAAACGTCGAAATTGGGTTACCAAAAAGTCCAAGAGGACATAGCCTGGGCAAAGGCGGTAATCCCAGACTTCGATATCGCTATGACCACCAGCAACAGCAACAAGCGAAAGAGGTCGATGGAGACAGCCTAACCAGCGAGCAAGAAGGCCAAGATAATCAACCGCGGCACATGGTCGAGAAGTAGTAAAGGATCGGAAGATCGTTGGCGTCATCGACCAGAGCGATGAAGGCGGAAGGATCCCAAGGAACCAATGGGGTCTGGTTAGACGGGCCCTTGCGTCAGTGGCCACCCGATTGCACAGATGCAGGGTGGTACCAGGGCAACGTTAATATGATCGCCTGTGAAGACGAGAGATCGGCAGCACTTTACAAGGCTGCCATTAACAAGGTCGGCGAGGTCTACCCCGGGGCCAAGTTGGCAGTTTGCGAGGCCGCAGACATCCCGTCTCGACCGAGAGCGAGGGTGTGGCTGCCGTCGGAACCAGGGGCTATACTCAGCCTGACCAGGTTCAACACGAAGCTTCCGACAGACGGTTGGAAGGTGGACAAGGGGAAGAAAAACGATCGCTTCACTATGAACGTGGTAATCCTCCTGAACCAGGCCTGCTTGAAACGCCTCGCAGCGCAACACGACCACGGTTCTAAAGATGGTGCAGTTCCTGCAGATTAACCTGGACCACAGCAAGGCAGCTTCCGCTGCCCTCCTCTTACGCCTGGCAACAGGCAACATAGACGTAGTCCTCATTCAAGAGCTATGGATTGTTGGTAACAACATCTGTGGCTTATCAACCCCCCTATACAAGCTATTTTTTACCAAGGATAAGGGTAAAACCAGAACTTGCATTCTTACAAAGACACACTTTAACGCATTTCTTATTCAACAGTTTAGCGAAGGCGACCTCACCACGGTCAGACTGGAGCTAAACGAACACATAGCATCATTCTATCTGGCTCACGACTACGAAGGGCCATTACCAAACTCCACTACACAACAACTCATTCTTACATCATCTAAGGAACTCATCCTGGGAGGGGACGCAAACTCACACCACTCGCAATGGGGAAGTACAAACACAAACGAAAGGGGGGACATTACTGTCCTCCCGCCGAGAACATTACTAATCTAAGATTAACCAACTGGGGATACTACAAAAATCTACTCAACAGGAACCTACACGCTCCACCGACGCACACACGCAACGGTCAAGAATTAGATAACCTAGTTAACACTTTTACTACCATCTGCGTTGAGGCCATAAAAAGGGCTTGCCCAAGCAGAACAGTCAAAGCAAAGCACAAACCCCCATGGTGGAACACAACCCTGGCGAACCTTAAAAGTGAGTGTAGAACTTACTTCAATAGAGCTAAATACCACAATAGCGAATCTTCCTGGAATTTATACAATACAAAAACAAGCCTATACAAAAAGGAAATTAGAATAATTTAGGCTAATTTCTGTAGTAGCATAGAACCTATTGCGGAAGCATCCAGACTCAGAAAAATTTTAGCAAAATTTCCAGCCACCATTGGCTATCTAAATCCCCCGGCCACGACTTCTGCCGCAGCTACAAACAAATAAACGAAGAGGAGAGCATTGAACACCTATGCTTCTGCCCAGCGCATAATCTAAAGCGCTTTCAAACCCTAGGTAGCTACACACTTCCGAACCATGCGGCCATTCAGGGCGTAAGCTTTCACAAACTCTTATGTTTCCTAAGAAGATCAAAATACTTCGCGAAAGCAAATAACCCATGAGCTAGGGAAAAGGATCTGATCAGAGATCACGTGGTATCACAAGGGGCCCAATGTCGCCTATGTGTGGGGATTAGTATCTTATCTCCAACCACTTCTACCTAACCTATGTTTTGATGAAGTCCTGGTAAAAACGTTTTCCTAGCTCTTTGCTGTAAGGTCGAAGGCTGTGAGGAAATTGATCCAGATGACTACTTATGTTACAGCCTAACTCTTTGAAGTGGCGAAGCATGTTTTCAACTAGTTCACATCAATTTGTACCTTTTATATTTCAAGGAAAATTTAGAACTACGCTTTTAAATGAATATCAAGCTTAAAATTTCGCTTCTGTCATCGAATTTTTAAAGTTGTTGTCTTTTATCAGACAACCTTTACAAACTGTTTCATTATGCCAAGCTTAAGGTGCAGGGGTGGCAATATAATCATTTCTCTCGGTATTAAAGCTGGACTTATAATATTTTTATCTCCCTGAAGCAACGATTTCCTTTCAGGCCATATGGTTTTCTCCCGATGCTGCAGTTTTATCTCAGCTATACCACAAGCATAGAAAGCAGGGATAATTTGTATATCCGCTTTGTTGTCCCAAAAGAAAGTTTACCATTTTTAAGTCAACGCAGACAGTCCAATTGTGCTCACTGTATTCTAGTGTTACTCGTAGAGTAAAAGGGTATACTAGATTCGTCGGAAAGTATGTAACAGGCAGAAGGAAGCGTTTCCGACCCCAAAAAGTATATATATTCTTGATCAGGATCACTAGCCGAGTCGATCTAGCCATGTCCGTCTGTCTGTCCGGATGAACGCTGAATTCTCGGAGAGCTAGGCTATTGAGATTTGGCGTGCAGATTCCTGAGCTTCTTTCGCAGCGCAAGTTTGTTTCAGTAGAGTGCCACGCCCACTCTAAAGCCCACAAACCGCCCAAAACTGTGGCTCCCACAGTTTTGATGCTAGAATAAAAATTTTAACTGAAATGTATTGTTCTTATCAATATCTATCGGTTGATAAAAAAAAGTTTGCCACGCCCACTTTTACGCCCACAAACTTAAAAAAATCGTACATATGAACGTGGATATCTCGGAAACTATCAAGGATAGAGAATTGGGATCTCAGATTTAGAATCCGTAGCCTTGTGCGCAGCGCAAGTTTGTTACGCAAATATGCCACGCCCACTCTAACGCCCACAAACCGCCCAAGCCTGTGGCGCCCACAATTTTCATGCTAAATACAAAATTTTAACTGAACTGTATTGGTCTCGTCAATACCTATCGAGTGACTCAAAAAAAATTTGCCACGCCCACTCTAACGCCCATAACGCTTAAATCTGTCTACCGCCGATAGGTGGCGCATTTCAATCTCGCTTTGCTGCTAGCATATCTCCATTTCCCTTAGGTCCATTTAGCTGAGTAACGGGTATCTGATAGTCGAGGTACTCGACTATAGCGTTCTTCCTTGTTTTTTTTTAAACTAATGAAACTATGCATTGCTTGAGCAATCGATACTGCCTATTTGTTGCCTTTATGAAGCAAATCGCATTTTAAGCTTCGTTTGCAATTGCCTTTAAAAGTCGCCATTCTTCAGATTTGAAAGCCACCAGTCCCGTCTTTGTTAGGAGCTCCTTAACATCGTTGCAAAAGACTAGATCTTCTTCACTAGCGAAATATGGAATAATTTCTTTTTCTCGATTACGAACGTATGTAACTTTTGTAACTGGACAAAGTAAATTTCTGTCCATTAATCGGAAGGCCAAAAGTTCAGCTCTTTCCTTGGACAGATCAAGGTCTCGTACACAGCAGCCAAGCCTTTCTAACCAAGTACATCCCAGTAAATGTCATGGATGAATATAATATTGCCCAAGTCTTATTAGTGCAAATGAGTGACAATTATTGGTCTCATAATTGGTTCAAAAGATATGATTTATTAAAAAAAAATGCAAAAAGTGCAACTGTGTGTCGCAATAACACGAAAACTCTGTCTGTTTCAATTTTGCGACAACCCAATATATTTCTAAAGTTATGGGAACGGTTTTACCGTGGTCGTTAATGACAATTCTTTTGTTAACTTCAAAAAAATGTATTTATATTTTTCCTTCATTATCTTCATATTTTAGAAACATTTAATGAGCCTGTTTAGCATAAAATATAATCATATTTATTTTCCACCATCTTTTATTTTTATCATAAGCGTGCAATGGCTTGAAACAACTTTTATATGGACCATAAAATGCAGTTTCCCGTCAGATTAAAAACTAAAACACGGTTTGAAATTGTAAATTATTATTGGTTAACCAATTTAATATATTAGTAATTTAATTTTGCACTAAACAAAATACAAACGCTGTTAATTTATATTCATTAAAAATTGGAAAGTGACCATTGATTAAAACACACATTATCCATATAAGAAAAGCAATGATGAAAATCATTTTTAAAAAAATAAACACTTTTTATAAAGAATAATTGCAATAAATTGATTATATGGGCAATTATTTCGAACGATGTTTACCGCCGATTTTTGACATAAACAATCATAATTTGTTGAGATATAATTTTCTGCAAATAAAAGAGTTTTTAAAGAAGATTTGGAGAAGGAATTTAACTTTATTTACCTGGCTTTAGACTTTGACGGTGAATATCTAATTCTGGATTACGCAAGCTTACATTTTTACGTGACCCCTAGTGTTCAGTGCTAAAATTATCTATGTATTCAAAAAAATATGTCTTTATTAAAATTTTAGTACACTCGTATTAAGTCTGTATTAAAAAACATACCTTCTTCCTTTTGAAAGGAATCTATTTTAGGTTCTGAAGTCTTCGTGGTTGACTCTTTACAATCCACAGGGTTTTCAATTCGGGTAGTGGCCAGATCCTGTTCCAATTTATCTGTGACTAACTCTACATTATGTATACAATTTTCCACTATGTCGGAACGGCCAATTTTGTCAAGAGCTTCAGCTAATACATTTCCTGTGGAAATGCCGCCATGTTCTAGCCATAATTGCAAGATTACCATGCTCTGCTGCATGCAGTCGTCATTATTGTACTCTGCTTTGACAAGCTCGATGTCGGTCTCGGGAACACCCAATTCTTTGGCTAGCTGAGGCCAGTCACTACCTATATGGCTACATACATCAATTAATGTTATATCCGCCCTTTGAATCATATCAGTGTCGCTGGACTTCTTATACACTCCGGTAATATCAGTTTCTTTTATATTTTGTTCAGTAGGCGCTGTATCTGCTTTTATTTCTGAACTAATCATATCATTATAATTTTTTTTACCACGCATACTAACACTGTCATTTATGTTGTGGAACTTATAGTTCTCCAGATAGTTTGTCATAGTTTTCATATCTACTGACACATTCAAGGTACAAAGCGGATTCTGTGGCAATTCATCAGGTCCAACCTTCGGGTTGGTCATAAAACAGATACGACCTTGTGGAAATTCTGGATCTTTAATATGAGCAATAAATGAAAGACGATTTTCGCAAAATGCTTGAAACTTGGTACTAAGTTGCTCGCCTGTTTTTAAAACAGGGACGATGTTACCAGCAAATTCTAGATATATAGTTTGATCCTGCAAAACTTCAATATCCCTACTTTTTGCAACCTCTGTAAAGTATTCTTGTTGTTCAAGCGTCTTGTCCTCTTTATCATCAGTCATGCAAAACACTGAAAATTTTGCTTCTGTTTTAGAGAGACGTTTAGCATAGACTACAAACTTAACAAGAAAAGGAACTTTGGTCAAATGACTGTAAAGTTCTGTTGCCATTCGTCCGGCGTCTACAACATTGCGACAATCCATCAGCCAAAAACGGGCTGAAACAGTAGTTGTAAATGTTATACTATCTTTAACAAAAGAAAGCGGTGTTGATCCAGTAACATCCTCCCATGTTGCACGCGTCTGACCACCGGTAATGGAACACAATAGTCTAAGAGTAGGTGAATTCGAATTTCCATTACTATAGCATGCATTAACCATACTTTTGGTACAAGCTTTTGGAGCAGGAATACTAAGTGTAATTGCTTTATGAAATTTTCTTCGGCGTGGTTCCACAGTGACTATTGGTGAGACAGCAACGCCTTGGCCAAGCAGTTTAGAACATCCAACCAGGTCTACTGGCTGTGCCTGAAGGCCGACTCGAATTTTCTTGGTCAAGGCATGAGGTGGAAATATAGCTTGAACCTGCGGTACTGCTGTAGAGAAAACGGTGCCACCATCAGGTCCGATAGCGTGCACTTCTTGACGAACACGCGAAACAACGGCAAAAAAATGCGGTACGTTTTGCGTAACTATTCGAACAATACGATCTGTATGTAATTCTTCTTCGATTCGATTAAAGCCGCCAATGTGTTTGTCCTTATGAAAATCGTTTATAAGATCTTCACTTTCATATAGGTTATGCTCGCGCCAACTTTCTCCGTTGTCGGAACGCAGTATAATAATTTCGCGCTCGTTTTCTCTTAGGGTGCCAAAGTGAGGAACTTCTAAGGTGATTGGGCTTAATAAATATAAATTTATTAATTATTGAACAGGCAATTACTACACCTTACCTTACCTTAAAAACATTCCATCAACAGGTGACATTTCCAAGATACGACTCACAAGTGCTTCCCCCTCCATTAAAGGAGGAGGGTTGACTACCCTTTGCGGTTTAACATAACGACATGTTAAACGTGTGGGTTCAGCACAGGCCTTTGGGGGAACTATAATTCTCACACCACTGTGCCGATACCCGCGCATTGATCCACCGCGTGCGTCTACCAAAAATGATACGAGGAACCTATAAAATTAAGTGTAGATTATAAGGTATTTATTTTAATAAATTAAGATTTGATGCTTACCCTAGTTGCACCTGGGGTCGGACAATGGGGACATTATCGGGTTTTAGTTCCATTTCAGATGTTCTCGTACATTTGATGTCGTTGTGTAGTATTTCTAAGTATTAAAGTTAATAAAAATCCTTTAAAACCTTGTTAATGTATATTTGAAACAATAGGTTATAGATTAAAATTTACTTCATATGTGTTTGATTTTACGATGTAGTATGACCTCCTATAAAATACCAAGATGCGTTACCAAGAGTAATAAAGTGTACATAGGTGAATACTTTTTGCAACACAAGACACGAATATAATCTATTTTTAGAGTGCCGTTACTTTGCTTCTCTTTCACTTTTTCTCCCGACACTCCGTGCTGCCAAAAAGTCAAAACTCAAATTTGGTCTCATTTTCGATTCATGAGTTATAGTGACGAAAAGGAATCGAGCTAAAAGGCGTATTGCGCTTAGTAATTCTAAACGGGTTGTGGCGCACTGTGTAAGTTGGAGGCCCACAGATAATACGAGGCAGTGGAAACAATTAGATATATTTCCTAAATGTGTTCTATTTTGTTTTTTTTTTTACTTTCAGTTTTATTTTATTTTTACGGCAAAATTTAAAAGTTGACAGAAAGGGTAAAATCAAAAAATAACATGTTTTATATAAATTACTTTAAAACAGAGTACAAAAGTAGAACACATCTGGCAAAAAACTACAAAGACCCGAAAAAAATATTATTATTTTAAGCAACTAAAAATAAAAATCTTTAAAATCATTACTTGTTAAGTCTTTTTAATTTATTCAAAAATTAAAATTTTTTGAAGAATAGACTTTAAATTTAATTCAGGGACCAAAAATATTGAAACACTATTTTTTTTACAAAATATCCCCAGAAAAAAACAAGGAAGGGCGCTTTAGTCGACTATCAGATACCCGTTACTCGAAACCTACCCGTTTCCTACCCGAGATCTCATCGGTTATGTTATGGTTATAATGGTTACGTGGGCGGCAGACAGATTTAAGCGTTATGGGCGTTAGAGTGGGCGTGTCAAAATTTTTTTGGGTTAATCGATAGGTATTGACGAGACAATTACTTTTCGTTAACATTTATTTACCATGAAAACTGAGGGCGCTACTGTTTTGTGCGGTTTGTGGGCGTTAAAGTGAGCGTGGCAAACTTTTTGGGTTAATCGATAGGCCATCCACAAGACTTCGTTATTTTTAAAAGGTGATTCATTATTAAGAAATGCTCTTTATGTTGTTACGTCGTACTTTGTCCTTCGTAAACTTAGAAGAGACTGCTCTTACAGAAGCTTCTGACGCTGTTCCCTCTGTTCCTTCTTCTCAAATTCTGCCTTTTTATGCAGAAGAAGTTAAACTCAAAATTAAGCGACTGAAGCCGAACAAGGTCCCCGGCAAGTTTCACAAAATAAAAGAATTTTGAATATTTTTTAGTGATCTAGGGGTCCAACTATACCAGGAAGTACCATCATCTTTCTTGGAGCTTTTAGGCTGAAAACGATTCGCTCAAAGCGATTTAACCGATCGCTTTCAAAGAATTTTGGGGATTGGGACAAATCGGAAAACTTTATTGTTTCACTTTGCCAAAAATTTCTTAGGCGTCGCTCCGATCTCGCACAACTTCCTTCATCCCTCACGGGGTCCTTGTCCTTCATAGCAAGACTCTCGGAGGTCGGATGCAGACTCTCGCCTGCGTAAGTTGACAGACTCGTCCCCAGCTACACTTGCGCCTTCCTATTATATGCCAACGTCAAGGTGCATCCTCTTTGCGGAGCTCCAAAATCCGCACTTTGACCGTTCAACTCTTTTGTCCTTGATGGCGAGAGTTTTTTTTCGATCTCCCCGTTTTTCTCGGGTCCAAGGCCTTTTATTTACCGGTAAACTTAAATGCCCATGGTCTCTCTAGTATTTTCGCCTCTTTCGCTGTTGCTAGCCGCTCTCCTGCCCTGCGATTTGTGGGGAGCTTTAAATCTCCTCACATTGACTATTGTATGAACTAAAAAAATTAGAACATGACCCGCGTTTTTTTTTAAATTAAACAAAACTTACAAAAAACAATGGTTTTACACAAACAACATTTTAAAAGTCGCGCCAGACTGTCATTTCTTAATATTTTAAATTGTTTAAGTCTAAAACTCCGATCACTCGTTCGTCTGGAATCGTGGCTACCGTTGGACTACCCTTTTATGCGATACTTTGAAGAACGGTACCACAGAAAATTTTCATTTCTTTTAACTTCAAGTAATTTCAAAATTTACTTTATAAAATAATAATTAAGTAAATAGTAGTTAAGTAATTCTAAGTAAAAAAAAACTATTAAAGTAGCGGCCGTCTTATTTTTTGTTCATTCCCGGGCCGTTTGCCTTTAAAAGCCTATTCTAAAAGTGTTCTGCACATGTATGTGTGTATGTGAAGTTTGTAAAGTTTTAGTTTGAAATATGAAAAATAAATGTTTAAAGAAAATAAATTATTTAAAAGATCGTTTGCGTTTACTTTTTCAGTCGTTCGATCCTGTAGTAAGTCTCTCTGTGCGAGCGTCACTCTTACCTCTCATGTTCGGTAAGAGAACGTAACGCTTAACAGGAAACCATATCAAAAAGAAACGAAGTCTACTGCTCAAGAGAGAACGAGGGTGCATGCTTTTTTCGGTTGTTTTCGGGAGCAGAGCAAAAGGAAATGGTGCTAACATATAACTATTCAAAATGAATTTCATGGAATCAAGGATGAAGGACGTAACATCAGGCAACTAACTTGAAAAATTCCCAAAAGTCATTACAAAAATTTTAAAAGGCTAACAAAACGTCAACTTTTATCATTCCTTAAAAAAATGTCAGTAACACAGTGCAACACGAAAATTTTACCCGGAATTTGGACTTCATTTACGGAAAGTACTCATCGAAACTAGCGAAAACCCATTCGGGTTTCTCTGGCTTAGCTCGCATTTACTTATTCTAGCGAGTTAAAGTTTTAAATACAAATTTTATTTATAATTGTCGTATATTTTAGGCCGATTGAAAATTATAATTTAAGTCTGTAGCGATTATGTAGGTATGAACCCGAGGTACTAAAAAGCCAAATACGCTTTCAAAAAAGTGCACTGTTGGGTCACATTTATGGGAGAGTGGGCTAAGGGTAGTAAAAAGTTTGGTTGAATAATGCAGCTAAAAAATATAGAGTCATTACCATGAAAGTGGTATCATTGGAAAACCTGTTATTTTGGCTATAACGTTTTCCTACACAACTTAACATCAAAGGTGTTTGTTAGGATCAGAGGAAGATCATTAATGAAAAGGAGCGGACCAAGGTGACTTCCTTGTCGTACACCTGATCTAACTCAGAATAGGGATGAAAAAGGGTTTTTAAAATTGAGTCCTTGTGTCCTGTCACTCAAACCACTTAGGATCCACTTAAGAAGGCCACATGGAAACCTTTATAGGTCCAATTTCAAGACTAGAAGAGGAGGATTTGCAGAATAAAACTCTACTAAAATCAGTGTAAGCCACACCAGTCTGGAGATTTTTTATAAAACCATTTGTAACAAATGATGTAAGCTCCAAAAGGTTAGTTGTCGTTGTTGTTAGTTGTGTTAAGAGGCCTACAACTATGTTGCAAATGGGGTGTAATAATGTCTTTTATTGAGCTTCGGGCTTCAGGTAAAAAATCGCAGAGGATTTAACTATTCAAGCACAACCTGGAACAGAAACAAAGCCCAAATCCAGTAAACGTCCTAACAAATTTTAAGCATGGTTCACTTGAGACAACAAAATATAAAGCAAACCGTCAAGAAAATGCTGCGCTGAAGGGACGGTGGACCATGTCGCTCTATGTATATTTAAGTCACCTAAAAAACAGGTTATGTATATAGAAGTACGAGGAAGAAATAGTTTAACAGACAGACATTCAATGTCATTCAATTCCTCGAAAGTTAGTACTTCAAACGTTAAATCTGAGTTAACGATAACGAGTCTGACGATAAAGCCTGCAAGTTGTGCCCTTACCTGGAAAAACTTCGGAGCTAAGAATTACCGTTTTTAACCAGGTTTCTGTAAACACGAGAAAAACTATCCGTATACAATTTAGCTCTTCAACAACAATTTCTGTAGCCCAAAATTTGGACGAGCACAAAATGCAAAATGATCACAACCCATCTTAAATGGTATTCTTCTTCAGCATGTGCAAATTGAAATTGTTTAACCTTTAGATCACCCTGAATTTGCTACCTTGCATACGAAAGGTTTTGGAACTGCAGCATTTAAGCCAACATGCAGCGTTGGAATCAATGTCATCTAGTTAACATCGGATTTTTCGGGCATCTCTTTCGAGAAACATGTTATAACTTTACGAAGAATCTAGTATAGCCTTTTACTCTACGAGTAACAAGTATAAAAATAGGTTAAAGTTATCAGCACCAAATATTTATAGCTTAAATATTATTCGGATAAATGACATATTTAATGGTATTTATTTATTTCGCCAACAGGATTTTAATCCTTAGTCGGCTACTTAAATAGGTCTTAACTAGTCACTAAAACTAGAGAAATACATGAACAAGGCTTGCTATTACTATGTTTATGCTATGAATTTCATGCATTCTCCAATACATGAAATTATAATAGCCCCTGTTTATACAACACAGACAAATTATGAAATGATATTAGTAAAGTTGTCAAATCTTTTGAATTTAATATAGGGGCTATATTGGGGCTGAATTCATAGTCAACTTTCGTGTGTTATCGAATTCATGAAATGGTGTTTATGCACACACGAATTTGCCTATTTTATGAATTGATTTCATGAAATAGGCATTGCATAAACACAGTATATGTGGCACAGGGTTAAATATAACTTGTTCTGTGCATAGGTATAAAAAAAAGTTTCAATAGTTCTTAGAGTCCTACTATGTATGGACAGACTAATATTATTTAGCAAATCAGGGCAATCCATTTTGCCGCCAAGTAAATAAAGTATGAAGAGCAAAGCAATTACATTTCTTCGATCTTGAAGTGGGGACAGATGCAAAAGACGACAATTAGCGGTATAGGAAGGAGCGGAATCGGTGAAATGGAGATTTTGAAGGGCAAAACGCAAGAATAGCTTTTTTTATATATAAATTTGTTCTCTTCAAGCATTTAAGACCTAATCAACAGGTAAAAACTTAGTTAACGTTTTTAGTGAAACAAAATACAATTTTAACTATACTTTAATATGTCAAAATATAAAAGCATCAGCAGATTGTAACTCTTAAATTGTCCAAATAATAATGATTAAAATAAATAATAATGTGTAACGTACAATGACCTTTTACAGCATATAAATAAATATATTTTAATGCAAAAAGAAAAAAAAATTTTTTTTAATTTGATATCTAAAATATATATCGAAATCGATATTTAAAACAAAAGTGATTTATTCCGTACTATGCTAGGATAATGGTAAGTATTTTGAAAAATTGGTAGAGATTTAGTTGTAAGTTTAAGAAAAGTAATTTAAAACAAATTTTAGTTTATAACAAGGAAGAACGCTATAGTTGAGTACGTCGACTATCAGATACCCGTTACTCAGCTAAAGGGACCAAAGGGAAATGAAGATATGCAAGCAGCAAATCGAGATTGAAATACGCCACCTACCGGCGGTAGACAGATTTTAACTTTATGGGCGTTAGAGTGGGCGTGGCAAATTTTTTTTGGGATCAATACATTTCAGTTGAAACTTTTTATCTAGCATGAAAATTGTGGGCGCCACATGCTTGGTCGGCTTGTGGGAGTTAGAGTGGGTGTGGCATATTCGCGTAACAAATCTGAGATCCCAATTCTCTATCTTTGATAGTTTCCGAGATATCCACGTTCATACTTACAATTTTTTGAAGTTTCTGGGCGGTTTGTGGGCGTTAAAGTGGGCGTGGCAAACTTTTTTTTGGGTCAATCCATAGGTATTGATAAGAACAATACATTTCAGTTAAAATTTTAATTCTAGCATCAAAACTTTAAGAGCCACAGTTTTGGGCAGTTTGTGGGCGTTAGAGTGGGCGTGGCACTCTGCTGAAACAAACTTGCGCTGAGCAGAAATCTCAGGAATCTGCATGCCTAATCCCAGTATTGTAGCTCTTATAGTTTCTGAGATCTCAGCGTTCATACGGACCGACGGACATGGCTAGATCGACTCGGCTAGTGACCTTATCAAGAATATATATACTTTATGGGGTCGGAAACGCTTCCTTCTGACTGTTACATACTTTCTGACGAATCTAGTTTACCCTTTTACTCTACGAGTAACTGGTATAAAAATCAAAAAGGAAACACTAAATTGCATCTCAGGGATGCAACAATGCTATCGAACGCACTTACCACTCGGCTCCACCCCGTGAATTTAGCGTGTTGCATTGACGTGTACGGTGACGGAAATCAAAAAAATAAGTTTTTAACTGTTTTTAATGTGTTTTATAACAAAACCATGGTTTGCTGTAGTTTTTCTAACATAGTGGCAGTATAATAAAATCTATATATATGTAAATAAAACAAGGGAGAACGCTATAGTCGAGTACCTCGACTATCAGATACCCGTTACTCAGCTTAAGGGACCAAAGGGAAATGGAGATATGCAAGCAGCAAAGCGAGATTTAAATGCGCCACCTACCGGCGGAAGACTGATTAAAGCGTTGTGGGCGTTAGGGTAGGCGTGAAAAATGCATTATTCAATAGAATAAGTTAGCCGCGCACTTTTTTTCTTTGCCGCTAAGTTCGGCCGGCAACTATTTACATACACAAACATACATTTCGCATTGTCTGGCTCTGACGTCATAGCTTTTTTTTCTTGGAAGGTTTGTGGGCGTTAGAGTGGGCGTAGCAAAATTTTTTTTGGGTCAATCGGTAGGTATTGACAAGACTAATACATTTCAGTTAAAATTTTCTATCTAGCATCAAAACTGTAGGAGCCACAGTTTTGGGCGGTTTGTGGGCGTTAGAGTGGGCGTGGCACTCTACTAAAACAAACTTGCGCTGCGTAAGAAGCTCAGGAATCTGCACGCCAAATCTCAATAGCCTAGCTCTAATAGATCTCAGCTCCGAGATCTCAGCGTTCATCCGGACGGACAGACGGACAGACGGACATGGCTAGATCGACTCGGCTAGTGATCCTGATCAAGAATATATATTCTTTATGGGGTCGGAAACGCTTCCTTCTGCCTGTTACATACTTTCCGACGAATCTAGTATACCCTTTTACTCTACGAGTAACGGGTATAACTAGATTTAAACGTATAATTGTGTTACCGGCGAAGACTGCCACAGTAGCGTGTGAGGCCGTTGTTATACTTCTAACGCTTCTTACGCAGCGCAAGTTTGTTTCAGTAGAGAGCCACGCCCACTCTAACGCCCACAAACCGCCCAAAACTGTGGCTCCTACAGTTTTGATGCAAGAGTAAAAATTTAAACTGAAATTAATTGCTCTCATCAATACCTATCGATTGAAAAAAAGTTTGCCACGCCCACTTTAACGCCCACGAACCGCCCACAAATTAAAAAAAATCGTTAGTATGAACGCGGATATCTCGGAAAGTATCAAAGATAGAGTATTGGGATTTCCAATTTAGATTCCGTAGCCCTGTACGCAGCGCAAGTTTGTTATGCGAATATGCCACGCCCACTCTAACGCCCACAAACCGCCCAAGCCTGTGGCGCCCACAATTTTTATGCTAGATACAAAATTGTATCTGAAATGTATTGGTCTCGTCAATACCTATCGATTGATCCAAAAAAAATGTTGCCACGCCCACTCTAACGCCCATAACCCTTAAATCTGTCTACCGCCGGTAGGTGGCGCATTTCAATCTCGCTTTGCTGCTTTCATATCTCCATTTCCCTTTGGTCCCTTTAGCTGAGTAACGGGTATCTGATAGTCGAGGTACTTGACTATAGCGTTCTTTCTTGTTTTTGTATATGTTTGTATGTACTTATATGTGCATTCGATTTGTTTACAAACATTTTGGCTTGGAACAGTCTTAAATGTTGCGTTAAAAAAAGGCGGTCGCGAACGTTTCAGCACAAGCTGACTTTTTCCGGCCTTTTGGAGATGCTGAAAATGTTGGACAGCCTTAATAAAAGCGAATGGACTTTGTCCATAATGGGGATGTGAAACCGGCAGCCCATTTCCATAAACAAAAAATGTAAAATATACATTTTTCCTATGGACAGGTCCGACTGGGAAATACCAAAAACTCAGAGTCGTATATGCACGTGCTTATATCATTTATAAATAAAATGAATAGAAAAGTCCTGATGTTGCAACATACGGGTTCGAAAAAACCCCATTGTTTTCGACTCTATATACCTTGTTGGCTAAGAAGCCCCTAATCCATTTTAAAACTAAACCCATTTTTTTTTAATTTTGTAAATAGAGCAATATGACAGACTTTGGCACATGCTTTTGCTAAGTCAGTATAGACTACACCTACTTGGTGGTGATTCTCAAAAGAGTTTACAAAGAAATGACTGAAGGTTGCTAGATTTGTGGTAGTCGATCGTCCTGGCATTAAGTCGTGCTGGTTAGGGGTGATGGTGCAATGGTATGGTATCAATAATAATAATGGCTGATGATGGGCATCACATTCTGAAAGTGGAATGTTACTACAACTTAATTTTATTCCTAAGTCCGGGCTAACAGAAATTAAATTTAAAAGCCTATATAACTTATTGAATATACTATTAATCAGAATTAAACCCATACTAAGAATTTTATAGTTAATAGCACAGTGCAACAAGGAAAATGAACCCGCAGTTTAAATTTCCAAATCTAAAAGCTTTTATCGAAAGTCAACCAAGTGTTTATCATTTTATTATACCAGTTACTCACAGAGTAAAGGGGTATACTAGATTTGTCGAAAAGTATGTAACAGGTAGAAGAAAGCGTTTCCAACCATACAAATTATATATGTTCTCTCACTTGCCGAGATCTGTCTGTCCGTTCTCGGAAACTATAAAAGCTAAAAAGTTTAGATTTGGCATGTAGATTTTTTAAGCTGGGTACCACGCCCACTCTAACGCCCACAAACGCCCATTCGGTAAAACAAACCTTACATTGTTTGAGAATTTGGAAAAAAAAAAAGTTTACTCCCGCACGCCGAAGTTTTTATACCCTTGCAGGTCGTTCCCGTGGGAGCATTGTATGTACAGAGCTTTCCGATTTTTAGAAAACTAAAAACTAAATATATAAATGTTAAGATATTGTTCCATTTAAGTTTACTACCGTCTATGTTTACCGAAAACGAAATATATCGGTCTATGTATTATTTTGGCATTAATTAGCTATATGATAAAATCGTCCGATTTTATTTAAATTTTATTCGAAATTCTAAAATATTAAAAGTATGATATTTCCAGGAGTAGAAGTTAATATGTCAAAAAACACGGAAGGTATAATTTGTTTCAAATTATTTACCCACCAATTTTTCGATGGTTCCTATCGCAGCTACATGATCCGATTTTGATGAGATTAAATTTGAAATTCAGAACTAATTAAAAAATGTTATTTCCAAGCGTAGGAGATTATATGTTAAAAAACAGTATAGCGAAGTAACGCGTAGTTGATTGTCGATGGAATTAATATCTTTTCGATCTGTTAATTTAGATTTCGAAATCTAAATCTACTCTTTGCAAAGAGTGTTCAAAATAATTTTCAAATTTTATTATAATTTTCATAAAAAGTTTATCGACACAATTGCAATTCCATGTTTATCAGCTTTTTCGAGTTAGGTCGATTTAGAAACTCAGATTTTTTAGTCGAAAGAAATAAACTACTACTACTAAGATTTTTTTTAACAATTTTAATTCCTAGATTTAAGAAATACGGAGGACAGACAACAGAATGAGACTTTATAAAAGGTATAGATTTTTGTTTTTATTTCAATAACTCATCTTGTACTTATATAACATTTTGTACATAAAATAAAAAAAAAACAGATTTTAAACAAGAAACTGCAATGTCAGAAAACTTTGACGCCAAACCGCAGTGTGAGCCTGAATTTTACTTTTTTAACGTTCAAAAAATACTGTAATGTGAATACCAAAAACGTGATATTTTTATACCCTTGCAGAGGGTATATTGATTTCAGTCAGAAGTTTGCAACGCAGTGAAGGAGACGTTTCCGACCCCATAAAGTATATATATTCTTGATCAGCATGACTAGACGAGTCGATCTAGCCATGTCCGTCTGTCCGTCTGTCCGTCCGTTTCTACGCAAACTAGTCTCTCAGTTTTAAAGCTATCGGGCTGAAACTTTCCCAAAAGTCTTATATCTTTTGCAGGTAGTATATAAGTCGGAACCAGCCGGATCGGACAACTATATCTTAAAGCTCCCATAGGAATAATCGGACAAAAAAATTTACAACAAGAAAGGAAGTTAGCTTCGGCAAGCCGAAGCTTATATACCCTTGCAGCTATAATTATTATATTAAAAAAACACAAAAAATGATATTCCCAATGGTATAAGATAATATGTCAAAAAACACCGATGCTATAATTTGTATCATATTATTTTCCTACTAATTTTCCGATCGTTCCTATGTCAGCTATATGATATAGTCGTCCGATTTTGATAAAATTAAATTCAAAATTCAGAACTAATTAATAAATGTTATTTCCAAGCCTAGGAGGTTATATGATAAAAAACACCGAAGCTATAATTTGTTTCATATTATTTTCCTACCAATTTTCCGATCGTTCCTATGGCAGCTATATGATATAGTCGTCCGATTTCGATAAAATTTAATTCAAAATTCAAAACTAATTAAAAAATGTTATTTCCAAGCTTAGGAGTTTATATGCTAAAAAACACCAAAGATATAATTTTTTTTCATTTTTTTGTCCGATTATTCTTATGGGAGCTATAGGATATAGTTGTCCGATCCGGCTGGTTCCGACTTATATACTACCTGCAAAAGATATAAGACTTTTGGGAAAGTTTCAGCCCGATAGTTTTAAAACTGAGAGACTAGTTTGCGTAGAAACGGACGGACAGACGGACAGACGGACATGGCTAGATCGACTCGTCTAGTCATGCTGATCAAGAATATATATACTTTATGGGGTCGGAAACGTCTCCTTCACTGCGTTGCAAACTTCTGACTGAAATCAATATACCCTCTGCAAGGGTATAAAAATTATATCTTTGGTGTTTTTATACCCTTGCAGAGGGTATATTGATTTCAGTCAGAAGTTTGCAACGCAGTGAAGGAGACGTTTCCGACCCCATAAAGTATATATATTCTTGATCAGCATGACTAGACGAGTCGATCTAGCCATGTCCGTCTGTCCGTCTGTCCGTCTGTCCGTCCGTTTCTACGCAAACTAGTCTCTCAGTTTTAAAGCTATCGGGCTGAAACTTTCCCAAAAGTCTTATATCTTTTGCAGGTAGTATATAAGTCGGAACCAGCCGGATCGGACAACTATATCTTATAGCTCCCATAGGAATAATCGGACAAAAAAATGAAAAAAAATTATATCTTTGGTGTTTTTTAGCATATAAACTCCTAAGCTTGGAAATAACAATTTTTAAATAATTTTGAATTTTGAATTAAATTTTATCGAAATCGGACAACTATATCATATAGCTGCCATAGGAACGATCGGAAAATTTGTGGAAAAATAATATGAAAAAAATTATAGCTTCGGTGTTTTTCAACATATAACCTCCAACGCTTGGAAATAACATTTTTTAATTAGTTCTGAATTTCGAATTAAATTTTATCAAAATCGGACGACTATGTCATATAGCTGCCATAGGAACGATCGGAAAATTGGTAGGAAAATAATATGAAACAAATTATAGCTTCGGTGTTTTTTGACATATTATCTTATACTATTGGGAATATCATTTTTTGTGTTTTTAAATTTAATAATTATAGCTGCAAGGGTATATAAGCTTCGGCTTGCCGAAGCTAACTTCCTTTCTTGTTTAGCATATAACTACCTCAGCTTGGAAATAACATTTTTTAATTAGTTTTGAATTTTGAATTAAATTTTATCGAAATCGGACGACTATATCATATAGCTGCCATAGGAACGATCGGAAAATTTGTGGAAAAATAATATAAAATAAATTATAGCTTCGGTGTTTTTCAACATATAACCTCCAACGCTTGGAAATAACACTTGTTAATTAGTTCTGAGTTTCGAATTTAATTTTATCAAAATCGGACGACTATATCATATAGCTGCCATAGGAACGATCGGAAAATTGGTGGAAAATAATATGAAACAAATTATAGCTTCGGTGTTTTTTGACATATTATCTTATACTATTGGAAATATCATTTTTTGTGTTTTTAAATTAAATAATTATAGCTGCAAGGGTATATAAGCTTAGGCTTGACGAAGCTAGCTTCCTTTCTTGTTTAAACTGCATTTTGAAAAAACATTCGTGCTTCTGCCGCAAACCGCCACGATGTGAACAGTGAAGAAAAAACAAAAACAAACTCTTTGCTTAACCTACGTACAGCTCAGTAAAATTTGACTTATAAATATATATTTAAACAAATGTACTTTTTTTCCTGTTTCTCTGATAATAACAATAACATAACGCGGCAGCAAAAATAAAGACCTTTAGTTCAAGTCTTTTGTTTTTTTTTATTTGCTCACTAAGTAATTGAGCAACGAACAGGTTTGTTCGTATTAAGCGGTTAGCAAGAGACCGAGTCGTGTGTGACAAAGAAAAAAGAGAAAAACAAAGAGTATAGTTCCTTCAAAACAAAATTCCACGGCATTTTGAGCGGCACCTAGTGGTACTACTACTACACCATACAGCTGCCATGGGAAAAATCGAAAAAATTTTGTCGGTTTTGGTTAATTATATGGGCTAGTTACATACAATGCTCAACGACCTGCAAGGGTATATAAAATACAAAGGTAGCTTCTTCCTTGTTTATGTAAAAAAAAAAGAAACTATCAGTATATTTATATACAAATCTTTCAAAATTTCGTATATGATATGATTTAAGCTACAAGGGCATAACAACTTTGGATTGCCGAAGTGGGCTTCCTATTTATTAAATTACCTTTTTCGACGATTAGCGGAACGGACACATCAGTGTGGTCATGTTCAGGATTTGTAGTATCGAAGTTTTGGTGATCCTGACTGTAATTGGCTTTTAAATCATCAGTTGCCATGTATTTATAATGATTATGGTCCAACAAATCATCACCAGCTTCGTCTTCGGAATCAGAAAGCAAAGTTTCATGCATAACCTCTGGAGACACTACCTTGCATTTTTCTTGAATCACACCCGTATTGATATTAACAGTGGATGTTAAAGTGACAGTTTTAAGGGTTTCCATAACCGTTATATATCCTAGGTTACTTGCAATGTGTAGAGCTGTATTACCGTTCTGAAAGAAAATATTTAAGTTTTCGGGCTTTTAATAACATATTTATTACAAGCATAAAATGTATGAATTAACTAAACAGAAACGGGTTGTAGTCGAGTCGAATAAGTTTGAAATACTATTGTTTTGATCATTCCTATGGGAGCTTTAGGATATAATTGTCCGATCCGGTTCGTTCCGACTTAAATACTACCTGCAATGGAAATAAGACCTTTGGAAAGGTTTCATGCCGATAGCTTTAAAACTGAGAGACTAGTTTGCGTAGAAACGGACAGACGGACTTGGCTAGTTCGACTCGTCTAGTCATTGTGATCAAGAATATATATACATTATCGGGTCGGACACGTCTCCTTCACTGCGTTGCAATCTTCTGACTAAAATTATTATACCCTACTCAAGGGTATAAAAAATGGTATGTTTAACTTTAAATCTGTTGTATATTGACAATTTAAGCTATGCTATGCTAACGCGAATAACAAATTGAATTACATTTTCAGCGACATATAAAACGTAGATGAGTGATTCTTTGTGAAACGTATATAGATTTTCTTTATGGTCTCAAAACGGTTTCATATTTTTTAACCCGATATTATAGCATTTAAAAAAGGATTTAAAAAAAAAATAAAATAATTAATACATTTCACAGAGGCAAAGATATGGCGATGCCTTTTTTTGCTTAGTTTACGTATAACTTTAAAATACATGGTGTAAACAAAAAAGAAAGTAGTCCTTAATTATTATTTTTGCCAACCTTTCAGATAAAAATAACTCTCATAACAGTTTCCAAGCAACTTATAGTCCAAACTTAAACAAAAAAATTCAATAGCGGTTTTCTGCAAATCGGCATTATTAATTTTTATAAAAAATTAGTATAATGTTCTATACATAATCCTTGTTGAACCCTAATAATTTTGTCGTGGGACCTTCACGAATTTCCCCAGACAGTTTATATTAAATACAAATCAAAAGAGACTTTTCTTGTTATTATTTTTAAGTTATGTTGTAACGAACTGTTTTCGACCGTACTACGCGCTACTTAAACGACGCGACTAGCTCTGAGATATTGTATACTCGTCCCACCAAATTCTTTAAAATCTTTACTTTGGAACTAGCATTGGATTTTAACAGATGAGGTGTTATTCGACGCGTATTTTCAGTAAGAATAAAACTATGCTTTTTTGTGGAAAAAAAGCATAGTTTTATTCTTACTGAAAATACGAAAAAAGTGGCAAATGTCCTAAAGTAGTGAGCGTCCACCGCTCCACCGACATTTGCCACTTTTTCTGACCAAACCCCATTTTCTGAAGTCGGAAATTTAAAACAATTCTTATTGCAACGCATTCACAAAAGATTAATCTCTAGTGTTGCATAACAGAAATCTTTATAGATGGCGCTAAAACAAAAGAATCCGCTATTGCATTTGCAAGGCACATACGTCTGCAATATTAAGTTTTGTTTGAAAACTTGAAAAGGCCTAAAGTGGAAAACTAAACAATATTATACAGTTTTTAAAATGAATTCCAACCAGTGTAGTTTGTATTATGTAGAAAAAACTCATATTGTGTTCTTAATAGAACAAAAATGTAAGTAGCCTTGCAAATGCGTATTTTTGATAAAGTCTAATCTTCCAAAAGGGATTTAAAGTAAGTCCAGAAGAGTCTATCAACAAGATGTACTGTATGTTGTAGAGTTTTGAATTCATGTTCAAATGAATGGAATTAGAAACAACACTTTTTTCGATTTTGCATGAAATTTTAATTTTTAGGACAAAACTTCAAGCTGGAGATTTATTTCGCAAGTGATACGAACCAACGGGAAATATTCTAAAGAAGAATGCTGTGTTTAATTTTATGAAAGCTGCCTTATCAGAAGTGGAGTTTGAACAGCACAGCGATATTGTAAAACAAGGAAGTAAACCAAATTTGCTACCGCCTGACGCAAATGTGGAAGAGTTCTTATGGTAATTCAAGTCAGTTGTAGTATGCCAATTCTCAAGCTTCTTTCAATATGCCCCGAAAAAGCTAATTACATGTGCCAAGTAAAATGCACAAAGCTTTGTTCTGTTGAGGCATTACCTCATCTTCTGGACAAAACTTTTACAAAAGAGGAACACAAGACGGTAGCTGGCCAAAAAAAATGTGCCGACCTGATCACTTTTCAGTAAGTAATAACAAAGCTGAAGTACCGCTGCTGTCTTACAGTCCACACAGCAAGACGGCTCGTTAATTTGCAAGTTGTCGTTGTCGAGAACATTATGCAAGATCAAGGTACAGAGTTCTTATCGGCGTTATTGATTGTAAGCTACGGCTTTGATGGAAACTCTGGGCAATCCAATTACAATCAGAAGCACTTGGCAGGACTATACATTGTCTCGAATATATTTGCTACAACAGTCACACCTTTTTGGTTTATAGATGCTGCAAAAAATGTAATTTGGAATAACCGCAGCTCGCAATCAATTCGATTTTGTGGGTCATTAAAGTTGAAATTTGAGCAAGAAGAGAGCAAGCAAGGACTGTATTTTAAGGGAAGACGAATACGTAAAGAACCAAATATATAAATAGACGCCTTGCAAATTTATTTTAAGATATGGGAATATATAAAATTTGACCTGTATTATAAAGTAATTTATGGCAAGGTATTAAATGTGCTGACGGGCACCAACTCAACACAAGCCTGTCTAATTTGTGGAGCCACGCCCTGTGCCAAGCCCCTTTCACAGCTGGATTCGATTTTTTGAATTTATTTTGCACGCAAGGTATAAAAATCAAGTGAAGAAGTGGAGCATTTTCAAGGAAAATTATAAAAAAAAATCAGCGAAAAAAAGAAATTAAGGCCTTTTTTTGATCGATCAACCGAAAGTTCGAGGCAGTGTCAAGCGGCAGTTTTATCCAGATGTCTGCCAATAAACACCCACGCAGGTCGCGTAAAAACCCCAGCGTACTCACGTGTCTTACCGTCGTTCTTGGGACTTCGTTCTTCCAATTTCAGCGATCAAGCCACCCCGCCCCAACAGATGGTAATACTGCTCGGCGAGCATTTTCCAATCCTCATGCCTTTTCCAACATCACTGGCATCGATGAGCAGCTCATTACAAATTGATGAATGATTTTGATATGCCTTTCATGTCAGCTTTCAATTGCTGTTCCTAAAATCCAAGCCTTTTGTTAGCGAACTACCGAGATGATTATTGATAAATATCCGTTGTTGCCAATAACCGCAAGCGTTCATACATTGTTAATTCACGGCGGTGATATCATTGAAAATACCGTTCTTCCTATTGGATACTTCGGAGAAGGCGCTAGATAAATTTTAAAAAATCCTCTGCATCACGCCAGAAAAAGTGGTAGGGCTGAAAACCTAACATACGCGTTTCATCGAGCTCCATAAACTTCTGATCCGAAAATTTCTTCAGTGAATTTGTCTTCCATTAAAGGTTTTGGACCCATTAGAATGATCATCAAATCAAGATGACACCACGGCGCTTGAGGATCAAAGCCTTTTTAATGTATTAGATTTAAAACATCAAGAAAATGTTGAGTTGGAAAACGAATTACATTTCTTTTCCTAAGATGTGTATAAGGAAAATATATTTTTTACTATACACTACTAATTACCTTTAGTTAGAGGGCTACAAAATAAATGCGCTGTATATTAGTTTCTTCCTTAAAACCTTCTAAAGGCGTGTTAACCCCAATTTTTTTTAAATATATATAACATAATACTGTTGCAAAAACTATTGTTACTTGTTGAAGAAGTACTCTATAAATCTGAAGAACTTTACATTATTCCCAAAAAAAAAATAGGCGGTGTCATATTTTTATATTTCTATAGATACTAGCCGATTTAACCCGGTGCAAGAAACAAACGCCAAATATTTTGCTCCGTTCTTGAGTTTTTAATTTTGGCCAGAAAACGTGGTCCCCCACCGCTCCAATTTTCTTTATTTTCCCATTTACACTTTCACCGCTTTTTTCCAAACCCAATTAAAATGTTTAATGTCTTGGTATGAAATCGTTTTACTTTTCGCGATACCTGCAATTGGTGTATCACTCGTTACGATCGGATCATTAAAGTAGATTTTCATTTCATCGTGTGTATATAGTAGTCGCCTTTGCAAAAAATTAATTTTTGAAGTTGTAGTGTACGTCAAAACAAAAAAAAAGTGTGTCTTGAGTGTTGTCGCGTGTATGGTTGCCACCCTACAAATAGCTAAAGTTTTTCTCCTAAAATCAATAAGAAAATAAATACTTTTGAAACAGTCAACCCATCTTTAACCAACACAGATTCTTAAATATTAGAAAAAAATTGACAATTTTTAATTTATAAGACTAAAAAGGGCACTGAGGACATACTAATATAATAAAATACTCACATTTGTTAAAGCATTTGGATTCGCTTTGTGGCGTAATAGGAGATTAATAATCATAATGTGGCCTTGCTGAGCAGCTTGATGAAGTGGTGTGTAACCGATATTGGTAGACATTTCAATGTCAGCATCGTTTTCCAGCAAAAATTTTACAAGGTCAAGGTGACCGTTATGCGCAGCAATGTGAAGTGGAGAATAACCATTTTTAGTGCGTTCTGATATTTCAGCGCCGTGTTCCAGCAAAATGCGGGATATATGAACATGGCCCCCATGTGCAGCCAAATGTAATGGTGTCAGGCCGTTTTTGGCAGCGGTACTTGTAGCCCCATATTCTAGGAGTAGTTGTACCATATCAACGTGTCCTTCTTGAGCCGCCAAATGCAAAGGAGAAAAGCCGCTCTTGCTTATAACCCCAACGTCTGCACCATGTTGTAACAACTGCAATGCGATTTCCAGATTATTCTTCTTCGCAGCTATGTGAAGGGCACTTTGACCGTTTCGCGCACATAACTTTGGTAAAGCGCCGTTTTTCAGTAGTATATCTACCACAAGTTGATGATCATAGTGCGTTGCCACGTGTAAGGGGGTCACATCATTTTTCCCCTGAAAATTAACAAAAGCTCCTCTTTCTATTAGTAATGTTACTATTTTCGCCTTTCCGTATTTGCTAGCCAAATGCAATGGAGTTAATCCCTTTTTGGTTATAGCGTCTAGTTGCGCACCGTTATCCAACATCACTTGAACTACATCTTCTTGCCCTTCTTTTGCAGCAATGTGCAAGGCCGAATACATGTCGTTTGTTGTAGCATTAATATCTGCTCCGTGCTGCAGTAATAACATAATTATATTAATATTTCCTAATCGAGAAGCTACATGTAATGGCGTTTGGCCTTCACGGGCAATAGCATCCACTTTAGCACTGCGGAGCAAAATTCGAATTATATCCGTCTAAAATAAATAAAGACAATTACATGGATAAATAAAAAGAATATTAGGTTCCTTCAGATTATACCTGATTAGCACGAGCGGCCAAATGAAGTGGTGTTTCTCCTCGTATTGTTGGTATATCTGGTTTAGCCTCATGTTGTAGTAAATATATTACAATATTCAAACATCCTATAAAATGTTAAATTTATTCTTTTATGTTTGTTTATTTAAAGTTATTTAAAAAAATGTAATTAAAAAACCTTTAGATTTTTACTACAGATCAAATGAGCATAATTTGCAGATCACCTCGTTATGTTACTTGTCTCTAAGAAAGTATTTTATGAATTCAGTCAAAAGTTTGGTAGTCAATCTAGCCATGTCCGCCTGTCCGTTTCTACTAGGCTCTCAGTTGTGAATGATTCCAACAGTCTCGGACAACTATATCCCATTGCTCCCATATGAATAAACGAGAAGTCAAGATGAAACGCTATAGTCGATGGCTTCGACTATCAGATACCCGGTACTTAGTGCGAGTGAGTGCGAGGGGTTTTTTTTTTTGTATACAGCATGGGATTTAACAACTTTTGTATGCATTCTTTATCCTGTTACCCTTATGATATGCATTCAATACCTTATGTATGCATTCTTTAATATGTTACCCTTATGTCAGGATAAAGAATGCATACATAAGGTATTGAGGTATTTTTTATAGAATTAAATTTTTTTTTTTTTATAGTGGAAAATTGTTCACGGCTTTCACAGCTAAACCTGGCCTTTAAATTATAATAGGTGCTGTTACTTAAGATCAAAATCATCATCAAAGTTTTCAAAAAATTTTCACCAAAATATCTTCCTATATAAAAATGGAAACGGTTCGTAAATTTAAAAAGTTACAAAACCATGCGCTATTTTAAATGTACCGGTACTTACCCATAAAACTAGCAACATGTAAGGGTGTCAGGCCAGATTCTGTGGTTGCGCCAATGCTAGCTCCGTATTTAATAAGTAGTTCAACTACCTTAATGCGGTTTTTTTTGCAAGCGATATGAAGAGGGGTGAAACCGTTAAGTGCACGAGCATTTGGATTTGCATTGTAATCGAGCAACAGTTTCGCTACTTTTACATGACCGCAGTGAGCAGCCACATGAAGTGCTGTTAAATAATCGATGGTAACTTCGTCTACAGGAGCCTTGTTGTTCAGTAATAATCGCGCTGCCTCATCGTGCTCTCCCTGAGCAGACATATGCAACGCGGACAGGCCATTCTTAGTTTTTGTCAGTATGGGAGCCTTTTCACGCAGCAAGTGCTCAATGACCTCAACATGACCTGAGCGTGAGGCGCAGTGAAGTGGAGTCAGGCCATCACGAGTTGCGGCATCTATCTTTGCTCCTCGAGATATTAACAAGCTACATACTGATATCTTTCCCCATTTACATGCCACGTGTAGAGGGGATATATTATGTTTGGCCACATAGTTAACATCTGCATCGTTATTCAAAAGCAAGGTGGCGATGTCAACATTTCCATAATGAGCTGCTATATGCAACGGAGTGAAACCAGATTTGGAAACAATGTCGGCATTATGATCGTGCTGAAGTAAAAGCTTGGCTGCGTTTACGTCGTTCTTTTTGGCAGCAATGTGAAGTGCTGGGAGGCGAACCTTACCGCGAACATCAGTTTCAAGCAAGACAGCTACTATTTTTTCGTGCCCCTGCTGCATCGCTACCGCAAGTGGTGTAAAGCCATCTTCTGTAGATAATGACGGGTTCGCTCCATTTGCCAGTAAGATTCGACAACAGTTATCGTGGTTTTCTTGGGCTGCCATGTAGAGAGGTGTGAATCCATTAAGAGACTGAACGTTCACATTGGCATTGGATATAATAAGCTGATTGATGACCTCTTGCTGGCCTGCCAAAGATGCAATGTGCAACGCTGTGTTTCCCTTTTTAGTAGCATTATCAACCGCTATGCCTCTCCTCAGCAACTCACAGCATATATCCACATATCCGTCCTTTGCAGCTAAGTGAAGTGCATTTAAACCGTTCTAAAATGACACAAATTGGCAGAAGTTAAAAATGTTGTGTACTAATAGTAAATCAAATTTAATCGAAAATATTTCAAATACACTTGCTTACATAACTCTGGGTACAGTACAAATAATATAACAACTTTTACTTTATTGTCAAATAACTGCAAATAACACTGATCGAAAAAATCTTGCTTTCCTTGGCTCAAAACTAAACGCTACAAAATCTGAAAGGTTTTTACTTTCCATCAGTTTTACAAAATTGACCACCAAATTTTTTGCGACTTAATAACAGCTAAATCATTCGTAGCCAAACACCAGAATATAGTTGGTGTCATTAAAAAATGTTTTCAAAAAATCGTTTGAGATATCCGCAACAAACATGTTCTGTCGTTTCATTAATGAGCTGATCCAATCATCCAACCGTTTTGGACTTGTTTTAATCGAACTCCAATTAAAAAAGTTATTTGACACAGAAGTTACCAAAACTACAATTTGCTAGCCTTTTTTGTAATAGTTATACCCGTTACTCGTAGAGTAGATCTCGGAAACTATCAGAGCTAGGCTATTGAGATTTGGCGTGCAGATTCCTGAGCTTCTTACGCAGCGCAAGTTTGTTTCAGTAGATTGCCACGCCAACTCTAACGCCCACAAACCGCCCAAAACGGTGGCTCCTACAGTTTTGATGCTAGAATTAAAATTTTTGCCACGCCCACTTTTACGCCCACAAACTAAATATGAACGTGGATATCTCGGAAACTATCAAGGATAGAGAATTGGGATCTCAGATTTAGATTCCGTAGCCTTGTGCGCAGCGCAAGTTTGTTACGCCCACCCTAACGCCCACAAACCGCCCAAGCCTGTGGCGCCCACAATTTTCATGCTAGATACAAAATTTTAACTGAACTGTATTGGTTTCGTCAATACCTATGCCACGCCCACTCTAACGCCCATAACGCTTAAATCTGTATACCGCCGATAGGTGGCGCATTTCAATCTCGCTTTGCTGCTTGCATATCCCCATTTTCCTTTGGTCCCTTTAGCTGAGTAACGGGTATCTATAGTCGAGGTACTCGACCTTGTTTTTTTTATGTATTTAGTACCATAAGTGAAATTGTATGAATTGTTTTGAGCAAATAATTCAAAAGACAAGTGTGTCCTTCAAATGTTAAGACCAACTTTCCAAAGATCGTTTGCAAATTGAGAACGCAAGTGCTGGATTTTTTCTCGAAAAAAGGATCGCTATGATGCTGCCGTCAACCTTTTCATACTGTTTAAGTTATTACAAGCTAAAAAGGTGCAAGCACTCGGCAAAAAAATTTTGATTTGTTTGCAAAAGTTTTATTTTCAGCGGAAGAAAATTCAGTCTTTATTATACGTTTTTAGCAGTAATTTGGTTATATAGCCGTTACTCGTAAAGTAAAATGGTATAATAGATTCGTCGGAAATTATGTAACAGATAGAAGGAAGCGTTTCCGACCCTATAAAGTATATATATCCTTAATTAGGATCACTAGCCACTATAATAAGAAAGGAAGTCAACTTCGGCAAGCCGAAGTTTGTATACCCTTGCAGTTAGAAGAAATAATCAATGTTATTTATGTTATTATTATTATTATGTTATGTTATTATTTATATGTCGTCCGATTTTTATTAATTTTAATTCGAAGTTCTTAAAAATAATGATATCCCCAATAGTGTAGGATAATATGTCAAAAAACGAAGCTATAATTTGTTCCATATTATTTTCCTTGTTATTTCTTATTTCTTCCTTGGTTAGAGTTAGATTTATAAAGATAGAATGTGTACTGCCCCTTGACTGATCAGGTGTCGGAATTTAATGAAATTAATAATTAAGGCAAATACTCAGATTTGTGGACCAAGTATCTTAAAAATATGTCAAATTAATTGTTAAGTAGACAGAATGCTTATAAATAATATCCCTAGTTTACAGCGAAAACGCTCCCAAGCGATTGATTGCAAATTCTGTGTTGGACCCCTGGATCACGACGTTTCGAGTTCTTACGATATGTACAGCAGACTTACAGCCGACTAAACTCAAATATTCTGTCTTTGTCGAGCTCCTGCACTTACATTACTACTAATCGTATTGAAAAAGTTAGGCTCTGATCTATTGACATTAAAATTATTTAAAAACACGCTTAATTGGGTGGATACGAGTCGAGATATGAGAAGAAATTAGATAAAAGGAAGGAAAAACGCTATAGTCCAGCGCCTTGACTGTCAGATATCCGTTACGAGATAACAAGCAGCAAAGCGAGATTGTAATGCGCAACCTACCCGCGATTTCAATATATGATTGGTATTGACGAGACAAATTCATTTCAGTTAACATTTTTTTGTAGCATAAAAACTATGGGCGCCACGGATTTGGGAGGTTTATAAGCGTTTATTTGGGCGTGGCAAACTTTTATGAGGTATTCGATAAGTATTGACGAGACTTATACATTTCAGTGAAAGGCGGATTGTGGGCGTTCGAATGGGCGTAGCATATTCGCGAAACAAACTTGCGCTTCGTACAAAGCTACGGAGTCTAAATTTGAAATCTCAATTCTCTATCTTTGATAGTTTCCGAGGTCACAGCGTTCAAACGGTCAGGCGGCTAGTGATCCTGATCACCACCGCTTCCTTCTACCTGTTACATACTTGTACTTTCCGACAAACCTACGATACCCTTTTACTCCACGGGTAACGGGATTAAAAATAAAGAGTGCTATCGAAAAAATGTTTGACATCAATCGCTTGGGATCGTTTCATGGATATTATTTTGTAATCTAGAGTATTTTACATAAGCAGAATCTGGATAGATATTTATTAAACTTGGCTGATTGAACGCGCATCTATATATGTGTGTGTTACGTAAAATTGGTTTGTTTGTTTGCTTGTTTTTGTAACATAATACAATTAATATTTGCTATAAGGGTCGTTATGAGTGAATATAGTTAGACCAACAATTTATTATTTATTTAAAAGGTATTACATAAAAAGTCAATCGTATAATCTCTTTGAGAGAGCAAATAAAGGTGCATGGCAAAGGGAGATAACGAGAAAAATATTTTCTTACAATTACTACAAGCGAATAGCCTCATAACTATGTTTTAAGATGTTTGCGGAAGAAAGATAGTTACTTACATAAGTATTGCGCGAAAAAGATCGAAGATACTCAAGTTAAATCCCCAAACCCATTTTCTACCCTATGCCATGCTCCTTGACTGATGAGATAACAGAATTGGATGATTAAAAATAGATAATATTTCGGTGTTGAATTTTGTTTTATTGTTGGTCTAAAAAATAAATACAACGTCTTTATGTTTATTTAGGTAAAGACACAGTATTGGTACACGAATGCTTCGGGGTATAAGTTATTTTAAACCGGGATTTTGTTGGACCTGACGCTTCGTACTTCAACGACGTTTTTTTCGAAATGACGTCTTGGCAAGTGGCAAGTGGATACGACAAAAAAGTGGAAAATTAAAATTTGAACTAGCATCAAAAAAATAGCGCTCTCAGTTCAAGCAAAGGTTAGAGCGATGCCCTCGTCGAGAAGTCGACAACATGCAACGAAGTCCTGAACCTTTGTAGGCACAGTAGAGGCCACACCCAATATGAAGGGCGCATTGAGCCGGAAGGGTAGTCTGCAGAACCAAGCGAGATACACCGCCAGAAAATGCTACACGAAGCATGCCGTGACCAAGGACACTTGCTTCAAGTGCGTATAACCTGGGCACTGCAGCAAGAAATGTAACAACGACATGTTTGCTATACACACGAAAGGAAGCACCAGAGACCGGCAACTCTGTTTTTAATTGACGATGTCCGGAATATCAGAAGGCACTCTCCGAACTAAAGAAAGTTTAGGGTGCTGAAGAAGCACATAGATATGGCTATCTTCAGTGAGCCATACGCACCGAAGAACGGCGGAGTATGGCTGTAAATCCAGGATGGCTGCTCAGCAATTTGGACTTGCGCCCCAACTGACCAATTATCCAATCCAAGATACGCAAAGGCAAAATAGAATGGGACGTTCCTATATAGCTGACACATAGCACCGAGCTTCACGCTACAGAAAATCGATGACATAATTTTCGACCTGGTTAACGATGCACGCGGAAAGTCACCAGTGACTTTAGAATTCAACATCCCTGCTGGATGCCCTCGCACCCAACGTACAGAAAAGCAAGCCTAGAGTCGATCATCGACCTAACCTTTTTAAGCCCAGTCATCTACAGAACCTCCAGGTGAACGTTAGAAGGTCTGTACACCCAAAGCAACACCTTTGCTATGTTCACGGTCACGGACTCCGATGCCGACAGGGTCAAAAGCTCACTCACGCCCGGACATAACCGATTAAGGGAGGGAACGCCTTATTTGTCCAGTACATTGGCTAACGGCAGAGCGGATCGCAGAAGACAGCGCGAACACGATGATGCTAGGCGGCAATGACGAAATTCAGAATTGGTGTAAGACATCACTGCCCGGTACATTGGTGGAATGGGACTATTGCTTAGACAATGCAACGAAGCCAAAAGGCTTCTCTTTAAGGAAAAGCGATAGATACTATAAGATGCCAACAAGCCAAGCAAGCAGAAGTGCTTTAAGGAACTGTGTGATGCAACAAGCGCATCATGTATGTATGATTGTAACTGGGAAACTATGCAGACTACCCATGCCCAAGACGCTGCGTAACTGGAAAGCATAGATCGGGAGCTTTTCCCAAGCCAGTCCCTCTTAGGACTGGCCCAAACCACCCCGCCGGGGAAAAAGCAGCACACGGCCAACTGGAGTCTAAACTATTCTCTTTTCAATGCAGATTAACAATAATTACATTCCCCTAATTTTAAATCATTGTGGATCTAACTATGACTTCCTGAACCTTTCAGAGTATTATGATTTGGCCAAAATAGACTTTATCCTATTAGCGCAATATCTGACTCTCTGCCTCTCTTAAATGATTATATCTTTATTTTTCTACGCGTTTATCATCTTGCGAATCCGTACGACCCACGGCAGCGCCCCTCGGTCGGTTGGACGGAAGGTGTGGCGTAAGATCCTGTGCAAAAAAAATAAAAGCAACGCCGACATTAAGTGACTAAGCCTCAAGGCTCACTTCTCGGACCGACGCTGTGGAACGCGATGTATGATGACATCCACACTTGTTGGTTTGGCGGAAGATATTGCCGTGGTTACGATGAGGAAAAAGCTTGATGCGGTAGAGGCTTCTTGCATCGCCGCTGTAAGCGAGATTTTTCGAAGAGTACGAAACAACGCTCTTCACCCCGAAGAGCACAAGGCGAAAACAGTGCTGGTAGTAAGTAGAAGGAAACAAGTAGGACAGGCTACTGTCACCGCTGGTTCCATAAAAATCCAATCCGTGAGGACCTTAAAATACCTGAAGAGAAAACGCGTTAGTCGATGGCCTCGACCGTCAGATACGATTATTCCTTCAAATTTTAAAAAATGTGGATACTAGAAAGGTTTTGGCGTTGTGGGCGTTAGAGTGGTCTTGGCACTCCGATGAAACAAACTTGCGTTGTGCAGGAAACCCAAGAATATGAATGCTTAATCCCAACATTCTAGCTCTTATAGTTTTTAAGATCTCAGCGTTCATACGGACAGACGGTCGGAAACGCTTCCTTCTATCTGTAACATACTTCCCGAACAATCTAATACACCCTTTTATTATACGAGTAACGGGTTTTAGAGGTTTCGACGATAACTTTGGGAATCTATTACCTTTTAAAAGCAGTATCGTTTGTGTTTTTCAGTTAAACCTGTCATGCACTATGATGTTCACCGCAAATCATATTTTTTTTTGTAGATTAATGTTTTTTAATACATTTTGATTGTTTTTTTATTGTTAAAATGACAATATACCACTTGCAAAAAAAACAAAAACAACATAGCATTGTCCAAATAACAAATTTAAAAAAAAAAACTTTGTCATTTTTTTCCCCTTTAAATTTATACATTTCCTTTTAGTTTGTCTTTTGCGACAATATTTTTTAAATATTATTTCATAAAAATTTTAATAAACAATTTATTTGAAAGTTATAATGCTGTCTGACCTTTATTGGTAAACCTATTAAAACGATATATTTATTTTTTAACATTTCAAACTTACCGCATTGCAACTGTTTATGTCCGATATTTCACCACTTTCTAGGTAATCAATAACTTTCTTAATGTCCCCGCTGCGAGCAGCACGTAAGAATGATATTGTTGCATCATTCTGAAAATAAATCAAAATATTTCGATATGATATTAATAGCTGTACACTAAATTCGGGAGGACAAATTGCATCAATTAAAATTTTAACTGAAGTCAGAGCAGAACGGTTTATGTGACATTTTCTTTGAAATACTGTTATTCACTGTTTTCTAGGGCCACATCAAAGATTTTATTTATTGCATGTTTTTTGGTCAAAGGCACCACTGAGCGCTGGTCAATACTGATGAGTTCATAAATAAGCGTGTAGCGCTTGTAGTTGAACAAATATCGTAGGTTGGGTATCCCCATCTAGGAGTTGCTCTGCGACGTGGGATGCGGCATAAAAAAAGGGGCAATGAGACCAACATACCCTTCTGTCAAGTTTCTGGGTCATGTATTATTGTATATGTGATACAGGGTATTAGGCCTGGCGCTTTATAAAAGGTTAAATAAAATCCAACTGCTAATAAGACGTGTTCGGCGAATGAGAGGATGGCCGAAGCTCCGCTTTGAAATTCCGGTACACCAGCTTGAGTTCTTTTCGGAGCACAAAAGTAGTCGAGCAGCCGCAGCCGAGTTATGGTCGATCTAGCCATGTCCGTCTGTCCGTCTGTCCGTATGAACGCTGAGATCTCGGAAACTATAGGAGCTACAATACTGGGATTAGGCATGCAGATTCCTGAGATTCCTGCGCAGCGCAAGTTTGTTTCAGCAGAGTGCCACTCCCACTCTTACGCCCACAAGCCGCCCAAAACGGTGGCTCCTACAGTTTTGATGCTAGAATACAAATTTTAACTGAAATTAATTGTACTCATCAATACCTATCGATTGACCCAAAAAAAATTTAGCCACGCCCACTTTAACGCCCACAAACCGCCCACAAACTTCAAAAAATCGTTAGTTTGAACGCGGATATCTCGGAAACTATCTAAGGTAGTGAATTGGGATCTCAGATTTAGATTCCGTAGCCTTATACGCAGTGCAAGTTTGTTACGGGAATATGCTACGCCCACTCTAACGCCCACAAACCGCCCAAACCTGTGGCACCCACAATTTTCATGCTAGATATAAATTTTTAACTGAAATGTATTGTTCTCATCAATACCTATCGATTGACCAAAAAATTTCTCACGCCCACTCTAACGCGCATAACGCTTAAATCTGTCTACTGCCCACATAACCATATATTGAGATCACGGAGGTGGCGCATTTCAATCTCGCTTTGCTGCTTGCATATCTCCATTTCCCATTGGTCCCATTAGCTGAGTAACAGGTATCTGATAGTCGAGGTACTCGACTATAGCGTGCTTCCTTGTTTTTTTTTTAATTTTTTCGAAATTCTGAAATATTAAAAGAATGATAATCCCTCTGCAAGGGTATTTTAAGTGGCAGATTTTAATATACAAGATTTAAAAAGGAAAAAATATGAATTAATATATTTGCGTTTTGTTAAAAGTTTGTCACTTTTGCCAATGAAATCTGATACGAGTTTTTATTAAAGAATAGTTTTTGTAAGTCTTAAGTCCAAAGTGAACGCATGACAGCTCACGTAAGTATTAACATTTTGTTTTTGTCGCAGCAGAACGGTCATAGGAATAATGAATATAGCCGATACAAAAGAAGTAGCGAAAGCCTACAACTCTAGTTCGCGTGAACGCTGCTTTTTAGTTAACATGTTTGCCTGAGTATTTATGAGTGTTCGGTACATTTATAATTATACTCTAATTATCATTACTATTTTAATTAGAATTGTTTGTTTTCCAACGAGCAAGCTCAGCCTAGGCAACATAGTGTTGCTGTTTAAATCAATTTTGGAGCTCTCGGTGACTTATTGCACCCAGTTATGGGGCATGGCTTTAGACTCGAACGTCATGTCCAATGGGTCCAAAAACGGGCACTGCGTATGATAGCAGATGCGCGGTGGTACGTTAGGGACGACGCCCTAGCAAATGACCTCCACAGTCCCTGTCAGGGAGAAGATAAACCGGCACTCGAGTCGGTACAACGAACGGCTAGCAGCTTACACCAAACACCCAGCAGCTTCCTTGGCCCACCCAACGATTAGAAGAGTCGAACAAAATTGTGAACCACCGTTTTGTTATTTATTCTTGTTGCCTGTTTCACTTTATATACGACGTATTATAGCCATTAAATTGGTTGATCGACGTAAAAATAAATTTATATGTTATACTAATAAAAAAAACAATAAAAGGCGTAGCAAACATGCTTCGCAATGGAAAGCGCGAAGCAGACGACTCTGATTATAGGCATCATACCGAACGCTGTACTATCGTCTGCGAGCGGTGCTTATTGTTGCTGTTACTTTCATTTTTTTGGCAAAGCGATAAGCGTAATGCACATGGAATTGCAATGTTGTTGTTTTTTTTTTTTACTTGACTTATCTGCGTTAGGCTTGTCAGAGGGGGAATATTTATGTTCGACGTCAAGTTAATTTATTATTATTTCTTTTGCTTCTTTTGTTTACTAATGTATTTGGTTTTAGTTATTCAAAATTTTTTATTTTTCTTTTAAATGATCAAAAAATTTTCTCTTCATTCGAACTGTTCGATTTGATTTAAGTTCGCTTCAGTTTAAACTGTCAGAAATTTCTCACAGAGTGTTGGACTGCTGATTGAATAGAGGATGTCATCGACCTCGCATTACAAAGGGAGATAGGAAATTTTGGTTATGCGTATTTTATGTTTCGAAACTTAGCACTACATGTTGATGTTACCTTCGTCATGTGTAGTTTCCACGTAAGTCGTTTGCCCAAAATAAAGCCCAAGTACTGAGCCTGGAAAGATTACGGTATAGCTGTGTCCTGGAATTTTACTCTGGGGAGGATTTGACTTCTAAGAGCGAAGTTCCAGTGCTGAGACGTATTCCCGTTTATCGAGATGTTCGTCTATTTTCCATACAGGTCCAAAAGGTTTTGCGTGATTTGAGTCGCTTCTATTCGACTCGTGGAGTTGGCAATGAAGGATGTATCATCAGCGCATGTAGCCAAGAGGGCACCCTGCTTCCTAGCGTACGGCAGGTCAGCGGTATAAATTGTGTTTAAAACCAGACCAAGTACGCTACCCTGAGGTACGCCAGCTCGAATGCATCTGATAGATGACCTTTCGCCAATCTTTCGTTCTAAAAGATACGAAAGACCATACAAGTCCAAAAGGTTTTGCGTGATTTGAGTCGCTTCAATTCGACTCGTGGAGTTGGCAATGAAGGATGTATCATCAGCGCATGAAGCCAAGAGGGCACCCTGTTTCCTAGCGTACGGCAGGTCAGCGGTATAAATTGTGTTTAAAACCAGACCAAGTACGCTACCCTGAGGTACGCCAGCTCGAATGCATCTGATAGATGACCTTTCGCCGATCTTTCGTTCTAAAAGATACGATTTCAGGAGATGTGCAGTTTGCAGAAGACTTTTCAGGTTAAACAGCAAGCCATCGTGCCATACGCGAGCAAAAGCTCCTTTGACATCAAGAAAGACTGCTGAACTGTACTGTTTATTTTCGAAAGCTTCAAGAATGTGCTGCGTAACCCGATGGACTTTCTCTGGGGTACCATGGTGACTTGGTTGAAAAGGAGAACTAGAAATAGTATACCCTTCCTAGGTAACGCCATGACAGTTCTGCTGTCGATGCAGCTTGCGTATTGGAAGGCAGACCTCTTCTGGACTCACATGACGAATAGGTTCGATAGCAAGATTGAATAACTGAAAGCGCCCTTCCAATTCCTCAGCAAAGGCCATCGTCATTTCGCCGTCTGATCTACACCATGTGTTGTCAGCACACTTTATTTATTTTATATTCCTTATTGTGGGATAAGCTTTGCTCACCAAATCGGCAAAGTATTCACACTTCGTTCTATGCAATAGTTTTTTTAGATCGTAGACTGCACGACGATATTATCTTTTGTCAGCAGAATCTGGAGAACGCATAAATCTGCGACGCAATGTCCTTTTCAACCTCACCAGATCCAGGACAGTGGAGGGAATTGGTTTTGATGCAACTTGGGTGTTCAACTTCATGGATTTGGTGTTGAGAATGACCATTGGTGACATTGGCGTCTTACGGAGCTCCCACGATGGAACGGTCGACCTTTTTGTAGAGGATTTTTGGGGCAGAGTAGACTGGTGGTAGACAACACAGTCCTTTTAATTTGCTATGTGATTTTTACCACAATTTACACATTTGACAGGATGAATATCTCGTTCGCAGGCCTCTGTGGCATGTTTCTGACCACATTTCACACAGCTATGATTCATATGGCTGAAGATGGCTCTTGTTCTAAAAACACTAGGTTGACGGACTTTGTTTTGTCAAAACGGCTTTTTGTTCTTTCAATATGGCCAAGCAAGGTAAGGCTTTCTTTAATGTGTTCATCCGAAATTGTGTGATGGACACCTCGAATAACCACGCGATAAGATCTATCCTCTTTATGCTGCCAGGAGTGGAACGCGACCTTTTCTGAAATTTAGGATTTAGTAAAATAGGTCTATACGCGTCTGTATCTGCAGAAAAAATCGGATCGGAATTGTTTTAATGACATTTTACGGAGTATTTAGTCGGATGAACGATCTTATCTCTAGATTCAGATTTTCGCAGTTATTCATCACAATCGGCGGTGGCTTTTGATTGGGTGGGTGGTTTGTAATGTTGTCTTGGCTAGTCTTGCTGATATTATTGTTGTTATTATTGTTAATACTGTTGGTGCCTTCATTGTTGGTGTTTCTGTTGCTGCGTTCGACGTTTTTGTTGTTGCTGCTACTACCATGGCTTAATCTAGCGCTGGCACTGGCCTGATCGGGGTTGTTCCTCAACTGGCTAGCTGTTTGACAAACGCTTACATGTTCATCGGTAGTGTCCATGGCTGAAAGTTCAGAAAATCGGTGCTCTGAATTTTATTTGGGGAATTGGGAGATCTAGATTCTGGACGGAGTTTGTTATTAATTTAATTTAATTAATTTAATTTTCGGCCAAAGAGCTAGTGGGATGGCTCTGAGGGCGCCGAACTGAAGGCTACCGAACGGGTCGCAGGTTGCGGATAGCGAGCGCCCTGGTTCTCCAGGGTAGCTACGAATAAGCGTGGAAGTTGGACACGGCCCGGCTACCGCCAAGCCCCCAACACGAAGCGCAAATAAGTAGCCTCGCACAGTCAGCGGGTATCTGCGCCGTAGCAGTACCGACGTCGCGCTTGTGCTGCCGCCTCCGACAAATAGCTCACACACACCCCTACCCACACGCTTTAAACCTACCTCTTCCCTACCCACACAACTCATCTCACCCCGGGCTGGACTAAGGTGTCACTCGTACCGTGCCGAGAGTTAATCTGGCTGGGAGCCCGAGTCATCAAATAACTCAGTCTCAAACGGTGAGCTCAGGCAAGTGGCCTTACCCGCCTTACCCGGGTACGGCGGATCTCTGCCCGGGTGGACCTGTCCTTTCTCCGCAGCTCGTGGGAATTAACATGGAGAATTTAACAAATATAAAACTAAAAGACTGCACAAGACAAGAGCCCGACACTCTTATAAAGTCGGAAGTCGTAACCAACGACGAGAGAAAGAGCAAGATCACGGCTCTGACCACCCCAGTCCACGTGACGTCTACCCCTGCCAAGGCCAGCGAACAACGCAGCCGGCTAAGCCCAACTCGCCATAGCGACAAGCCTAAGCCTCCCACCAGCGTAGGTGTGGCTAACCAGCCACTCCAACCTGAGGGGAGCGCTAAAGCCGGTCTCGTGGTGAGTACCAGGGCAAAGGAGTTTAAGAGGGTACCACCTAACCAGGCAGGACCTCTTGAAAGAAAGAAGGCTTCTAGGATCCTCAAACGGCTGGCCACCAATCCGATACGTGAGGATCAGACATCGAAATTGGATTACCTGAAAATCCAAGAGGACATAGCCTGGGCGAAGGCAATTATCCCAGACTTCGACATCGCTATGACTACCAGCAACAGCAAGAAGCGAGAGAGGTCGATGGAGTCAGCTCAACCAGCGAGCAAGAAGGCTAAGGTAACCAACCGCGGCACATGGTCGAGATCCTTTGCGGAAGTGGTAAAGGATCGGAAGATCATTGGTGTCATCGACCAGAGCGTTGAAGGCGGTAAGATCCCAAGAAACCAATGGGGTCTGGTTAGACGGGCCCTTGCGTCAGTGGCCTTGAAAGTGTTGGACGAGAACCCAGGCCCGCCACCCGATTGCACAGATGCAGGGTGGTACCAGGGCAATGTAAAGTTGATCGCCTGCGAAGACGAGAGATCGGCAGCACTCTACAAGGCTGCAATTACCAAAGTCGGCGAGGTCTACCCCGGGGCCTAGCTGGCAGTTTGTGAGGCTGCAGACATCCCGTCTCGACCGAGAGCGAGGGTGTGGCTGCCGTCGGAACCATCGGAACCAGAGGCTATACTCAGCCTGCTGACCAGGTTCAACCCAAAACTTCCAACAGACGGTTGGAAGGTGGTCAAGGTGGTGAAAACCGAGCGAGTCACCATGAGCGTGCTTATCCTCCTGAACCAGGCCTGCTTGGAACCCCTCGCAGCCCAACAACACAGAGTTCGATAAGGTGCAGCTACGTATATACGACACCGATAAGTTAGCGGCAGACAACCTGGCTGCCTGTGCGTCGTACGAACCCCCGAGCGACGACAAGCCGGATCATGAAGAGGCCACCCTCGCCGGCTACGTGTCAACCGACTCGGAGCTGACAGAGAGCCTGAAGCAGCTGTGCACCCAGGACACAACCCGACCAGGGCGCTCTGTTCTCCAGGACATAGCGGAGGAAGCGGAGGGTACCCAGCCCGACCCCAGTCCCAAAGATGGTGCAGTTTCTGCAAATTAATCTGCACCACAGCAAGGCAGCATCCGCTGCCCTCCTCACCCGCCTGGCAACAGGCAACATAGACGTAGGCCTCATTCAAGAGCCATGGATTGTTGGTAACAACATCTGTGGCTTATCAACCCCCCTATACAAGCTATTTTACACCAAGGACAAGGGTAAAACCAGAACCTGCACTCTTACAAAGACACACTTTAATACATTTCTTATTCCACAGTTTAGCGAAGCCGACCTTACCACGGTCAGACTGGAGCTAAACGAACACACCCATCACACCATAGCATCATTCTATCTGGCTCACGACTACGAAGGGCCACTACCAAACACTACTACACAACAACTCATACGCACTCACTCATCTAAGGAACTCATCCTGGGTGGGGACGCTAACTCACACCACACACAATGGGGAAGTAAAAACACCAACGAAAGGGGTGAGTTACTCTACGACTATCTCCTTTAATGAAATCTATTCATCTGCAATAAAGGTAATGACCCAACTTTCATCACTAGAAATAGGAGGGAAGTACTAGACTACTCTAATATCTGATCCCCTACTTAACCAGCTAGAAGCGTGGAAGGTGGGGATCGAACACTCATTCTCAGACCACCGATACATAGAATTTACAATAAGTCTAGACTATCCTCCCGCCGAGAACATAACTAATCTAAGATTAAACAAACTGGGAATACTACAAAAATTTCCTCATTAGGAACCTACACACTCCTCCGACACACATACGCAACCGTCAAGAATTAGATAGCCTAGTTAACACTTTTACTGATATCTGCGGTGAGGCCTTAAAAAGGGCTTGCCCAAGTAGAACAGTCAAAACAAAGCACAAACCCCCATGGTGGAACCCAACCCTGGCGAACCTTAAAAGAGAGTGTAGAACTTACTTCAATAAAGCTAAATACAACGATAGCGAATCCTCCTGGAATTTATATCATACAAAACTAAGCCTATACAAAAAGGAAATTAGAATATCAAAACGAAGAGCCTGGGCTAACTTCTGCAGTAGCATAGAATCAGTAGATGAACCCCACAAGGGGGCGTACTCTCACCTCTTCTATGGGTTTTAGTGGTCAACAAACTGCTATCACTCCTAGAAGAGGCGGGCACAAAAGTGGTAGCCTACGCGGATGACGTGGTTATCCTACTGCAGGGTAAATTCCCGCAAACCCTTTGCAATCTAATGGAGACAGCCCTCTCTCCCTCTCTCGGTGGACAGCTGGCTGTGGACTGGGAGTTAACCCGGAAAAACCGAACTAGTTCTCTTTACAAGGAAGTACAAGGTACCAATTCTAGTTCCCCCAAAACTACACCAAACGCGCCTAACCTTTAGCAACCAAGCAAAGTACCTAGATGTCATTCTTGACAAAAAGCTCCTCTGGACTGATAACATCCTAGATCGCACACGCAAAGCGGCCATAGCCCTCTTCGCTTGTAAAAAAGCCATAGGGAGGAAGTGGGGTTTCTCCCCCATGATAGTTCACTGGCTATATACTGCAATAGTCAGGCCCATTCTCCTCTACGGAAACATCGTTTGGTGGCCTTCTCTAGATAAGAAGTGCAACCTTCGGATCCTTCACAAGATCCAAAGAAGCGCAGAGCTCTGCATCAGTGGGGCGCTGCGCACTACCGCCACTGAGGCACTAAACACAATTTTCGATCTCCAACCCCTGGACCTACTTCCCAAAAGCTGGGCATCTGCAACAGCGCTAGGCTCCGTGAAGCAGCGGCATGGACAACAGGCTCCACGGGTCACACCAATATCCTATCAAAACATTCACCCCTACCACGTAATACAGACTACGTCCCACCCATAGTCAACTTCGAAAGAAGATACAAAATTTATATACCCACCCATTCAGACTGGGACAACCTCCCACATCAATTCGTAAACGCCGTCAACATATACACGGACGGCTCCAAGCTTAACTCCCAAACAGGTGGGGGAGTCTTTTCCCCCGAACTAGACATAAAAGTCTCATTCCGCCTACCAGACCACTGTAGTGTTTTCCAAGCGGAAGTGATAGCAATTCAGAAAGCCACTACCCACCTGAACACGTCTGTACATCAAGACATAGATATCTTCATCTTCTCGGATAGTCAAGCTGCCCTCAGGGCCCTCGACTCCTACACAACGAGCTCAAAAACAATCTCTGAATGCCGCAAATCTCTTAACGAGATGGCCACTCATTTGAGAATCAACCTCATCTGGGTGCCTGGACACCGCAACATTGAGGGCAACTGCATAGCAGACGAGCTAGCAAGATAGGGGACAACCGCCGATATCCTTCGCGATAAGGACACGGTAGGGATGCCTATGGCTACCTGCAAGCTCCATCTCAGGCAGAGATTGTATACTCTTTCCAACAACCGTTGGAACTCAATCTCAACATGCCACAATTCTAGACTCACATGGCCAAACTACAACACGAAAAGAACAAAAACTCTCCTACAATGTAGCAGGGAGGACATCTCCACTCTCCTAAATGCCCTCACGGGCCACTGTCTTATAGGGACTCATGCGATAAGGCTGGGTCTAAGTAACCACGACTTCTGCCGCAGCTGCAAACAGATAGGCGAAGAGGAGAGCATCGAACACCTCCTATGCTTCTGCCCAGCGCATAACCTAAAGCGCTTTCAAACCCTAGGTAGCTACACACTTCCGAACCTTGCGGCCATTCAGGACGTAAGCATTCAAAAACTACTATGTTTCTTGAGAAGAACAGAATACTTCGCGAAAGCAGATAACCCATGAGCTAGGGAAAAGGATCTTTCAGAGATCATGTGGTATCACAAGGGGCCCATTGTGGCCTAAGTGAAGGGACTAATATTTAGTCTCCAACCACTCCTACCTAACCTAACCTAACCTAACCTTGTTATTAATTGGGGTCCGCCAATCTTCATCGTCGCCGGCTATGGCTTCCAGCTCGGGTTCTACATCTTAGGATGGTAAAGGTGGGGCGTTAATGGAGATGTAGTGAAGAATTTAGAGCATCAATCATACTCTTTTATGCCTTAGCCACCTTTTAATGGATGTCAAATTTGATTTCGGAGTCCGAAAATGTAGGTATATTGGAAGATGTGCAATGCTTGGTACTGCTTTACCGACTTCCAGTGCACAAACCCCCTTAGAGTAGGCTCAACAGAATCAGTCGTGGCCTAGGACAAGGAGTGAACCTTGCAGCCCGGAGGCACTAGGTTCCAAGACGCGGTACGGATATCTGTATTTTAGTTTATTTTTATTAAGTTTATCATCAAATTTGTATTCAGATTTGAATTCGAAATAGCGGTTACTTGCAAGATCAACAAATGGCAATTGTTGCCTTTTGATCTCTTTTTCGCTTGTTTTCGCGATACTCCAAAAGCTAACGTCTGAGAACTGTCACTGCAGCTTTAGATGCCGGGTTTACAAAAAAAAATTGGTTTGCCACGAAGGTGGACTTGTCCATAGAATCCTCACAAAGAATTTCGCAGCTATGCACTTGACGAAAGCTAAGCCCCGAAAGCTAAATTGGATGCTTAAAGGAACAAGTAAACTCAGCATCAGCAAATTGATGTTGCTGCACAAGTCGATTGTGGTGCCTTCAATGACGTACTGCATCCAAATATGGGGTACCAAAGGGGGTCCAAAGAGTGCAAAGCCGGGCGCTACCTACTATTGCGAATGCTCCTTGGTATGTAAGAAATAAGGGTTAGATAACGATCTTCATATCCCCACGGTGAGAGAACATATCAATATGTTTTCTAGCGGCGCTTCGCTGCTCTATTCTATTCATGAGTATACAAAAAACTTCTACGTTGTGTTATTGCTGGCGCACTTAGTAGCGAGCATTCACACGGTCGAAAATCTTGTCGCTGACTTAATTGACGCAACATTTACCTTGTTTATATATGTGTAAAATGTACAAATAAAACATTTACAATGTCTGCTTGTTGTACCTTGCCTTTAACTGGAAAAATTACTTCTCGACAAACCTTAATTCGCTGCTGGCTGTGTGACAATATGGCTTACCTTAAATATGTCCAAATGTAACAATAATTGCCTTGAATTTTGTAGAACCGAATTCCTGGACTCCCCAAAAAGTTAGTTAGTCCCAAATAAAAACAAGGGAGAACGCGATAGTCGAGTACCTCGAATATCAGATACTCGTTACTCATCTTAAGGGACCAAAGGGAAATGGAAATATGCAAGCAGCAAAGAGAGATTTAAATGCGCCACCTACCGGCGGTAAACAGATTTAAGCGTTATGGGCGTGGCAAATTTTTTTTTTTTATCTTCCATAAAAATTGTGGGCGCCACAGGTTTGGGCGGTTTGTGGACGTTATAGTGGGCGTGGCATATTCGCGTAACAAACTTGCGCTGCGTACAAAGCTTCGGAATCTAAATCTGAGATCCCAATTCTGTATCTATGATAGTTTCCGAGATATCCACGTTCATAATAACGATTTTTTGAAGTTTTTGGGCGGTTTGTGGGCGTTAAAGTGGGCGTGGCAAACTTTTTTATAAGTCAATCGATAGGTATTGATGAGAACAATACATTTCAGTTAAAATTTTTATTCTAGCATCAAAACTGTAGGAGCCACAGTTTTGGGCGGTTTGCGGGCGTTAGAGTGGGCGTGGCACTCTGCTGAAACAAACTTGCGCTGCGCAGGAATCTCAGGAATCTGCATGCCCAATCCTAGTATTGTAGCTTTTATAGTTTCCGAGATTTCAGCGTTCATACGGACAGACGGACATGGCTAGATCGACTCGACTAGTCATCCTGATCAAGAATATATATACTTTATGGGGTCGGAAACGCTTCCTTCTGCCTGTTACATACTTTCCGACGAATCTAGTACACCCTTTTACTCTACGAGTAACGGGTATAGTTACAACCATTTTCAAATTGCCATCACCTTGGTTCGATATCCGCCTCTAAAGAGTCCAATGGGGCGAACTTATTTGCCAAATTCTACCTTTTTACATACTGATCTATTAGTAATCCTCATCCTACCCATTCCCTTTTCCTAACGCCAACCGTATTTAGCGAGGATGACGTCTTTCAAAATCTTCAAACAGTCAAGGTTGGTTTCTCATCTCTGTTGTCAAAACTTTTCCAGAAATCCACTATCCATTTTTATTTCCATGAAGAAATCTTATATCATACACTTCGTAAAAAGGGATGCAAATCTGATATTAAAAACAACGGCGGTATTGCAAGACTTAGCGCGGTCACAAAGTTTTTTGAACAGTAATTACCGCTCAACTACAATGGGGCTTAATAATGTCCCCAACTCAACATGGCTTTATGAAACGTATATCAACTTCTATGAACCTTCAAGAATTTACTTTATTTGATGTAATTTTTACTGAAGTAACAAAATAACCTATACAATTCTTTGGTTGGTCCAGTTCTAGAGTATTGTTTGTGTGATTGGTAACGCTTAGTATCAGGACCTCACCAAATCGGTACAGGAACAGTTCTGTTTCTTTACTTTACGTGGATTAAACTGGGAAACACATCGTCACCTACCATCTTACGTCGATAGACCGCGTCTATTGTGCCTGCCTTCGCTTGAGGATCGAGGGACCTGCCATGGTGTTATGTTCACAGTTTAATCGCTGGACTAATAGATTTAAGTTACCTACATGGTCAAATACGGTTTTCCATCCTGGAGAAAACCGTACCGCAAACTACACAGACGGCCTAGTTTATAAAGAGAAAGACTAACAGAGAAGAGCCGGCGTGAACGAGAAAAATCTGCACGCTCACAGAATACATAGAATCTCGAACCACAGTTGACGTTTTCTTCGCGAAGGCAGCCAGATCTTTATTTGGCCCCCTAAACACAATTGGGGGAATAACATACAGCAGGACCCTGAAAGCAGGACTAGAGAATCCGGGGCGATCTCACTAACCTCTTAGCAAGCAATAAAAATAATCGACATCCTTCGAATATTCATGTGCTAAGCCAAGGGCGTTTCCAAGCACAAACATGAAATAACTTTGTTCCTCAATAAAAACCACATAGACGTAATGCTGCTGGCAGAAACGCACCTCACAAGCAAATACAACTTCCAAATAAGAGAAGGAAACGCATAAACACCAGTTTCCCACCAGAGGATTCCAACAAATTATTTGCAAGCTACATCTATAAAACTACAATCAGGCAACGGCAGTATAACTATCTTACTGCACACAGAGTTTTACAGTAACTGAAGGACATTTCATGGACTTCTACAATTTACTCGAATATTGCTTTAAAGGAGGACTTCAATGCCAATCACACGACTCGCGACATCTGGATTGACTGCTGTGTTGATGCCCCGGAATCCGTGTCGTGGAAGCAGCAAAAGTATCAACACTGTGCGTAGCAACCAATACAAAATTAAGTTTGTTTTCGCGCCTGTCCAAATTATTGGAAAAATGCCTTCTCACGAGCGTAAAATGATATCTAAGAACTCACAATGTAATCCCGGAATTTCACATTCCCGTCAGAAGTTACTTGACGCGTCAGAAGTTACCTCTACCACGGAGTCTTCGCGGTGAGATGCAATAAAACAACATCCAACGAGTACAACATTGAAGCTAGAGAAGCTATACTATGTCCAATACCCAGAAGGTATTCCTTCGGCAAGCCGAAGATTGTATACCCTTGCAGTTGTAATTATTAAATGTAATTCGAAATTCTTAAAAATACAAATAATGATATTCCCAATAGTATAAAATAATATGTCAAAAAGCACCGAAGCTATAAATTGTTTCATATTATTTTACCACCAATTTTCCGATCGTTCCTATGGCAGCTATATGATACAGTCGTCCGATTTTGGTAAAATTAATTTCGAAATTCAGAACTAATTCTAAAATGTTATCTAAAAGCGTAGGAGGTTATAGTTAAAAAACACCAACGCTATAATTTGTTCCATATTATATTTCCACCAATTTTCCTATCGTTCCTATGGCAGCTATATGATTTAGTCGTCCGATTTTAATAAAATTTAATTTGAAATTCAAAACTAATTGAAAAATATAATTTCCAAGCTTAGAAGGTTATATGTTAAAAAACACCAAAGATATCATTTTTGTTCCGATTATTCTTATGGGAGCTATAAGATATAGTAGTCCGATCCGGCTGGTTCCGACTTATATACTACTTGCAAAAGATATAAGACTTTTGGGAAAGTTTCAGCCCGATAGCTTTAAAACTGAGAGACTAGTTTGCGTAGAAACGGACGGACAGACGGACATGTCTAGATCGACTCGGAAACGTCTCCTTCACTGCGTTGCAAACTTCTGACTGAAATCAAGGAGCACCAGTTTTTTCCTTTAGCTTTCTATTAAAATGAGTTCAAAATAATGTTTTTTTTAGTATTAAGGATTATATATTATAATATATTTAATATGCCATCTTCAATATGAACCGTATCATTCTTTATATCCTTGTCATAGGCCTCTAATGTGCGTTATTAAATTCTAAGGGGTCTAAGCAACATTTTTTGTGTCTTCGCAACCCATATCTGTAATCAGACTAATTATATACACAATATTGAGTTAAGAGTGGTGACGTCCATTCTATTTCTCAGTTTTGATTTTACAATGTTTACTTGGCTATACGCACGTTCTATGTCAGCGTGGCATGGCAAGGACAACATCTGAATCGCAAACGAAGATAATTCAGAAAATCGTTCGTTGCCCCAGAGTCATTAAAAAGTTTTACTTCCGCCCAAAACTTTATTGTATCGTCAATGCTCTAGATATATATATAGATGTATATCATTATATTGGCGCTGTATTCTGCCGATATCTTCAACAGAAAACTCTTCCAAAGTGGGGAACAATGTTGGATTTTTTTGGACATAAAATAAAGATGACACTCTCGAAGAAGATTAGGACCGATAAAAGAAAATCTGCTGTGACATAATATCGATATAAAAAAGCTGATTTAAAATTAAAAAGAGCCGGAATTCCCGCTTCCCGCTGTTCCTTAAATATGCCCGCTAGTCAAGTAAAAAAAAAATCTGAAAATGACGGGAAAAAAGCTGATTTGGCAACACCGCTGACGACACCCCAATCCTGAACTGCTCGAGCAGATCATCAGCCCAACTAGCAGAATATCTGGTGGTAGTTGAGAAATGGCTATCAGACAGGCGAATCAAACTTAATGAACAAATGTGTAAATTTATAACGTTTACTCTTAACAGACAATCGTGCCTACGCTAACTTTGAACAGTACTCGGATCCACGAAGCCAGCGATGTAAAATATTACGGCGTCCACCTCAAGAGACTTCTAACCTGGCGGAGGCACATTGAATGCAAGAATGTACATCTCAAACTTAGATCTAGCAGCCTATACTGGATAATAAATTCTTATTTACCCCTATGTCTGGTTCTGCTCTGCAATTCCACTTTTAAAACCATTTAGAGTTACGGCTCCCAGCTTTGATATTATACAGCGCTCACAACAAAAATTTTGCGAAAAATCATTGGGACACCACGGTATGTTCGGGACGAAAATATCCACAGGGACCGCCGGTTAAAGATTCAACGGGTTTCGAATAGAAACAATATACATCGGATCGATTTACCAGCCCAGCAGTACTTATTACAGCTCTTTTAGTCTAAAGTCAGACTATATGACTGTTAATAAGGTTGCATTTGAAAGATTTGATCTACTCATTGTTAATCTTATTAAGGTTAATATTCGATAAATAAAGAAAACTCGTAAGAAAAAATTTACACCGACTTTAGAAAAGCATTTGACTCTGCAAAACATTTACTTCTGGTTAGAAAACTTGATTCTAAGATGAATCTTGATTTATCTTAATGGAAGGGCAGAGTAAATATAAAAAAAGAATAGAAAAGTTTTTGGTTTTGAACGACTTTTTGTTAGGTTGAATAAAAAACAAGGAAGTTAGCTTCGGCAAGCCGAAGTTTGTATACCCTTGCAGTTATAATTATTAAATTTTAAAATACAACAATGATATTTAAATGATTTTCCAATAGGAAAAGATATTATGTCAAAAAACCCCACAGCATTAATTTGTTTCATATTATTTTTCCACCAATTTTCTGATCGTTCCTATGGCAGCTATATGATATAGTCGTCCGATTTTGATAAAATTAAATTCGAAATTCAGAACTAATTAAAAAATGTTATTTCCAAGCATATGTGGTTATATGTTAAAAAACACCAAAGATATACTTTTTTAAAATTTTTTTTTCCCGATTATTCCTATGGGAGCTATAAGAAATAGTCCGATCCAGCTGGTTCCGACTTATATAATACGACTTTTGGGAAAGTTTCAGCCCGATAGCTTTAAAACTGAGAGACTAGTTTGCGTAGAAACGGACGGACAGACAGACATGGCTAGATCGACTCTTCTACTGATGCTGATCAAGAATATATATACTTTATGGGGTCGGAAACGTCTCCTTCACTGCGTTCCAAACTTCTGACTGAAATCATAATACCCTCTGCAAGGGTATACAAATAAAAATCAAAAATAGTCATTATTTTTAATTTTTATTTTTTTCGATATTATTTTTGATTTTTATTATAAAACCCAAAAATAATCATTATTTTTAGAGAAATATTATAAAAGTCACAAATTTAAAAATCATGATGAAAATGGTTAGGCAATCCAAAAAGAATCGCTATGGTGTTTCTCTTTTCCGCGTGTCGATCTTAAGTGGATGATTTTTTGATTCAAAAAACAAATCAATAATCAATATTTACAGTCACTGTTACATACAAATAACACTTTAAATAAATTACAAATACCTAATTTTACTATGATAAAATTAATGACATTTATAAATCAATATTAATTGTTTAATTTCGAAATACAATAATGCTCCCAAAATGTTAGGGCATAAAAAATGTTGGTCGCTAGCTGAACACAATGGATAGACGCAAAAAAATAACGGTGCTGGCAGATTATAAGACAAAGAAAGATAAGGAAATCTACGAGTCTTGCCCGACCGTTTTCGTCAGCAGTCATCTACGCTGCGCCGACCTCTCTTCTGATGTCGACAGCGGCCGAGTGTTTTTGCCTTCTAACAAGTCACCCGAAGCCGACTCCAAAAACTGAAGGGTATATACATACATATGTACTATAAACGGTCGGAATTGCCCTTATATTATTTTTTACACCCGTTACTCGTAGAGTAAAAGGGTATACTATATTAGTCGGAAAGTATGTAAAAGGCAGAAGGAAGCGTTTCCGACCCCATAAAGCATATATATTCTTGATCAGGATCACTAGCCGAGTCGATCTAGCCATGTCCGTCTGTCCGTATGGACGCTGAGACCTCGGAAACTATCAAAGATCGAGAATTGGGATCTCAGATTTACTCGACTATAGCGTTCTTCCTTGTTTTTAACTTTATTTTATGTTATTTGGGAGTGCCACAGAAATCGCAAAGCGCCCTTTTAGCGTATGTTTCTAATGTGCATCAATATAAATTTTGGACGACTTAGCGCGGAAGTGATTTCTGTGGCACCCGTGATTGTCTGGCGATGTCTGGGGAATGAAGGAGTGGGAATCTTTTCTATGGGCCGGCCCCTGATATAATTGTTTTCTTAGTAATGGATTTTTTCTCTAAAATTGTTTGAGCTTTAAATAGAATTACCCATCAAAGAGTGATTTTTATACAGTATATAAATCGAGGAATTAAAAGAATGATATCCCAATATTTATATTTATAAATAAGATAAAAATATTCGTAGGCAAGAGGCATGTATTGGCAAACTGAGGGCGATCACTTAATTTTTTTTAATTATGTACATACATACATACGTAAACATTTTGTTCAATGGGAAATGTACACACACATTTTTGTTTGTATGCACACAAATTTGAGAAATAATTAACTTTCCCGATGGAGATCTTCTAACTGGAAACGCCCACACACCGAAAGCAATTACAACAAAAGCATATTTAAGTATGTTTGGCGGTATGGACATTTGTACACGCATAAGTACATGTTTTACGGTCTAAATGGTTTTTGTTATCATACCCGAAAATAGTGCCATTTATAGTACTTATTACCTGTTTTTTATTTCCATTAGATTTGTCTGAGGTCATGCCATTATTTATATTCATGGTTTGCGCGCAGTTTTCAGTAGGTTGGATTTTGTTCTCGACTCGTACCTCACCCAGTGTCATGATTATGATTAACGTTCAAGGCCTGCAAGTTAACAAGTATTCGGCATAGAAATAAAAATTGTTTTTTATTAATTTGTTTATATTTGATAGACGCACATACATACATATATGCATGCATATATACAAAAATTAAGGTGAAGGTACTTATGTATGTACATATGTATAGGCAATGGCATTTATTTTATACAAATGTATCTTTTATTTTAACAGTTATGTTAATATTTTTAACTTTTATATTTTTGTTGGGGCTTCAATTTTTGTGAACGGTATATGGAATGACGTCACCACATATAACAATAATTTCGTTTATACAAATTCTCTGGTGTTAGGGGTTAATAAGTTAAATCGTTATTATTATGTTTACACACTTCTTAATATTTATTTTTTAGGGATATATTTACATAAAATGTCCATATATTTGAATGTTTTACTATTTTTAGAGAAAGTAGTTCGATAGTTACACACTTAGTTATCGCTATGCTGCCATATCCAAATTCCTTCGATTCCATCAGTGCTGCCCGCTCTTTTCCCCCTAAAATCTAGCCTTTCTTATAACATCACGAAAACAAACAACTATTTTTTTTAAATTTCCTATGGCCGTAGGCTTATTGTTTTTATATAAAATTAAAAAAAGATACAGTCACTGTATATTAAAAATTGCAAAGCAGAAAAACACAGGTTTTGTATTTATTAGATACAAACACTATGTTATCTTTGCTGCTCGCTTTTGAAATGAACTAAAAACAATTACAGGAGCATTTTAATTTAATAAAATAAAACAGGGAAGAACGCTGTAGTTGAGTGCCTTGACTATCAGATACCCGTTCCTCAGCTAAGGGGACTAAAGCGAAATGGAGATATATATATGGTTATGTGGTCGGTAGACAGACTTAACCGTTATCCGTTAAGCCTAGTACTCACATCGACGAAAACCGAGAGCTAACCATAGGAGTGAGCGAGAGGCAAATACGCAGCTAACGCTTTTCGTCGGGTCTGTTTTTCAGCGCGGTTCTCAGATGAATAAGGAAATACCAGATTAGCGAGTGAATTTCGATGAACGCCGTTAGCCGCGGCCCAAAGAATAAGAAATTTAATCTTTAGCGGTGTTCGTGCAAAGGAGAATTAAATTATAATTGAACGAAAACCCCATAATCGACTGCAGGACGTCAAATAGGACGCCTAATCCAAGCTGTTGCCCTTTATTGTCGGATTTCACCGACAGGAAGCAATACCACAACAGGGGCAAGTCTGCAGAATAGTTGAAGTGCTGGAGGAGATCCTTTAGAGAATCCCAGTGGGAAGGAATATGCCGAGTGGGACTTTGCCCTCTCTCTCAAAGAAAGTAAGATCTGGCCAAAAGAATTTGGTTGCGTTGTACTAATAGAAGTATCTTTTTAGCAGAACCACCAGAAATATGATCTCCGTCGTCCTTTCCATTAGGACTCCGTACACCACCACCACCAGCTACTTGGCAGCTTAAGCGGAGGAAAATAGGGCGCTGGCTAAGGAACAGTTGGAGAAGCCATAGCCAGCCACTGCCAGGATGCTGGACGACTTCCTGCAGCATCAGCAGATCAACCCCGTTCCCAATCCGGCTCCCACTTCCTCAAGGTCCAATATGCCTATTGGGACTCGGAGCTGGACTGCGGTGGAGCGGGGAAAAATAGCGAAGCATCCGTGGGACGAGAAGAAGCCTTAAACTACTAATTTACATAAACAAAAACATTCGTTGAACACTCCATTTATTTTTGTTTTAATTTCGTTGTGTACCAGCAGACTCCACCTTTTTAAATTTCTCCAATTGATTTGTTTTACGTTTGGCAACAAACCCAGGTGCTTGACAGTAAGACCATGCTACATGTATGCGGGGGAACTTTGAAAACTTCGGTCACACTACAAAGAATAAGATTTTTGGACTAGTGAAACTCTTAGCCGATCTGAGTACTAGGCTTTAACTGTTTAGGTCAATCGATAGGTATTGACGAGACAAATACATTTCAAAACATTTAAAAGCCACAGTTTTAAGCGGATTGTGGGCGTAAAAGAATCTGCGTGCATAATCCCAACTTTCTTGCTTTTGTAGATTTCGAGATCACAGACATAACGGACATGACTAGATCGACTCGGTTAGTTATCCCGATCAAGAATATATATACATTATGGGGGCGGAAAAGCTTCCTTCTACCTGTTATATACTTTCCGACGAATGTGATATACCCGTTTACTCCACGAGTAATGGGTTTAGTAATGACATCTCTTAAATCTAACTCAACAAGTAAACTATTTTAAGAACATATAAATAAATTAATAAATTATATTAATAAATAAATACATTAAAAAATAAAAATATATATATATCAATAAAAAAAACTTTGTTACAATAATATAATGCTTATGTCACATTATGTAGTTATTTATAATAGACATCGGGCATTGGGTAAAAGCATATGTAAGCTGGCTTTTGCAAGTTTGTTGTGGATGCAAGTTCGAACCGCAATAAATTCTGCTTTACAAGGGAAGGGCGAATTAAATTTATAATTAAAATTTTCCGACCCCATCAGCTGTCTATAAAAAACAGATTTATTGTAAAATATTTTTTAAAACTTACATAAGTTCTTTGGAGGAATAAAAGATAACATTACAAATTGGAATGAAAAAATTTTTAAAAAGGATATTGACTAGTTCATACAAAAAAAAAACAAAAATGTAAGAAAATAAATAGTAGAATATATATGTTGTAATATTTGTGTACTTAGCTTTGTAGCATTATTAAATTCAAATTATTTCCGAAATGGATATCATAAATATATCTAAAACTTTATGTAAAAAAAATGTACCTCCTCTAACCAATTCAAAATTTACTAGATGATACATACGAGACCTCAATTGCAGTATGTCAGTATTTTTATTCACAATTTATTACGAGTTAAGGTTATTTCTGTACATGTCGTTTCGAATTTTTTTGAAAAGGAAATGCACTTGAACTACAGTGGCGCCGTTATAAGGAAATTGGTGCAGGAGCCAAGATTTGTTTGACAATACGTTTACTGATTTACAAAAATATTATACGCTTTTCTACTCGTGTTGAAATTTTCAATATGAACACATATCTTTCAGAATTGTTCAAATATAATAGCTAGCAGGCAGGGATATTTTTGGACGTCCTCGGCAACTCTTTTTCTTCAGAATTTTGCAGCACTAGAGTGAAAATGATTCCACACTGCAATAAAACAGCTGTCCTATGTATACAAATATATTGCAGTTTGTGTTTATGCCAATTATTGTTGGTTTATAGGTTTATCGCTGCAGTCAGCCGTTTTAGGGAGGGAATTTCCATTACAAAATTACCCAAGAAATAAGGGAAATTGTATTATGTTAATAGAAATTCCGAACATGTTAACGAACTCACTTCCGAGTGGAAACTAGAACACCCCGATGGTCAAATATTGCCGAGTTATTGCCATGTCGGTCACTAGATAACAAGCAAAACGCTATAGTTGAGTGGCTCGCTATCAGATAACAGTTTCTCAGCTAACAAACTGTAAAACAAATATCCTTTTTACGTTTAATCTAACTTACACTTTACACTTTATCGACTGGCAGTGACGCTGTTGACGATGTTCTTGATACTTCTTGATACGAACGTAAAATCATTACTTATTTACTACTGGTCCGACAGTTTTTGGCGACCCCATTTATATAGGAATAAAAATGTAGATTCCAGATTTTCCTGCACAGCGGAAGTTTGTTTCACTCCACTCTATCACTCTACAATTAAATTCGGAAACTCAGAAATCACAGCGTTCATACGGACAGACAGATGGGCAAGGCTAGTTCGACTCGGTTAGTGACGCTTTACGAGTGACGGGTACAACTAGTATGCGAGGAAAGTGCTAAAAATAAAGCGTCCAAGTAGTTAGAATTTTGGAAAATTCACTGAACGGAACTATGATCGATGACCCGCTTATTTATAGCAATGAAGAAATCATTGGCTGCTAAAAACATTTCACATGCCAGCGTTGACATTGTAATTAGTTTTGCGTTGTATTCCATTTTATTTATAGGAAAACTAAAATTGCCGATCAGCTGTTTTTGCTTTAGCGATTCTCTATGTGTACATGAATCCGTTTAGAATTGCAATAGCGGTTGTAAGCGGCTGTGTGCAGAGGCTATTATGTGTGGCTCAAGCGAAAATAGGTTGCTAATGCAGAAACACCATCTGTCTGAACAAGGTATAATCTGCATTAAAGTTTCATGCATTCAGTGTAAATCAAATGCTTACAATTTTTTAAAATATATCACAGTTTTTGGCTGTACTTAAAAATATCGATACATGGATAGAAATATATTGATAGTTTCTTAAAAAAAACTAATCTTTGAATTCTTAATATTTTGGGCAGCCCACTTGGTTTTAACAGTTCGACTTCTAAATATATAATATGTGAAGTTCTTTTAAGGCGCTTGTAATTTCAAGTGAAAAAAGTGTATTTTTACATAAGCCGAGCCTTTAATGTTATGCTTACTGCTTTGAGTGTATGTATGTATTTCGTGAAAATGTTCTAGATACAAAGTGATTTTCCTTTATTAATCTACAAAAATACCGAAATTAATATTGAAGTATTTATTTTCCTGTGTATCCCAATACATAATTTAACAGATACTTTGCACACGGTTATGTTATGTCACGTTTGATTGAATATTGTTCATGGTTAATCAATATTATTGGTAATCGATGCGTTATTGGTGAATTCAGGATTTATAAAAATATCTATTGTTAAATTTGCATTTTAGCAAAGAGAACTGATTGCTTTGCCGTGCCGATGTATAAATGTTAAAGAACCTTTGTATATACGTATGTATGTATGTTTGTCCAGATCTGAGTATCTTTAGAATGCGGCATTGTGACTTAAACTTCCTAACGGACGTCTCAGACCTAAAAGCGGCCTCCCCACCACAAAGAGACTGCCACAGGCTCATGTGGGTAGCTTACCGCAGCCACCTCCTCGTAACCTAACCTAATTAAGTACATACAAATTAAATTTATAAATGCATAAACGTTTTAAAAAAAAAGGAAAAGAAAACAAAAATACACCTTATGTTCATACAATACGCTGACGATGACGAGTGTCATAAGTCGAAAACACGATTTTGTAGTTAATAGTGCAGAAATTTTCTATGTATCGAAGACAGTTACATATCGATAAGTAGAATACATTGTATGTTTTGGTCATACGCTGTTTTTAAAATTTTATGGAAATTGTAACCTCAAAAGATTTTTACGTGAAGTAAAAGATGTCATGATTTTTGTAGCTATAAATGATTTCCTTTAATCTTTTCTTAAGAAGATCGAACTCATGTTTTTCCAACTTTTTGCCCCTTTAAGGTAAAATTTCGATTTCACAGATTACTTTTAGTTCGGGCACTCAGAAATGTTTGACATTTAAGAGTCAAATGGCCAAAATGTAAAATGTAAACATGGTTTCTTAAAAAAATTTAATACTAGTTGAGCTTGAAATCGGGCACGAACTTATGCACTCATCCAATATTTTTGATCAGCATCAGCATCATTTAGTTTTACGCAAACTTAACATAAATATATATATTTTAAGTAGTTACAAACGTCCCAAGTCGCTTCCAATCTTGCTTTACATTTTTAAATATTCTGTAAGTGAACATTGGGTCTAGATTAAAAAATGTAATATAAAAATGCAAGCTACAAAATTTTAGAATCATTATACACTCACTCAGTAGGCAAAGTCATTTTTGTAAAATTTCACTCACTGTATACCAAAACCACGATCTTTATACCCTTGCAGAGGGTATAATGATTTCAGTCAGAAGTTTGCAACGCAGTGAAGGAGATCAGCGAGACTAGACGAGTCGATCTAGCCATGTCCGTCTGTCCGTCCGTGCCTACGCAAACTAGTCTCTCAGTTTAAAAGCTATCGGGCTGAAACTTTCCCAAAGGTCTTATATCTTTTGCAGGTAGTATATAAGTCAGAACCAGCAGCTCCCATAGGAATAATCGGAAAAAACAATTTTTTTAATTATATCTTTGGTGTTTTAAACATATTACCTCCTAAGCTTGGAAATAACATTTTTTAATTAGTTTTGAATTTCGAATAAAATTTTAACAAAATCGGACGACTATATCATATAGCTGCCATAGGAACGATCGTAAAATTGGTGGGAAAATAATATGAAACAAATTTTAGCTTTTGTGTTTTTTAACATATTATCTTATACTATTAAATGAGTATTATAGTGTTTGGCATGACATACATCATTCACTCAATAATAAGTACAGAAAATTTGAACATGTTTTCACAATTTACAACGTACACTTATTTACTGGTGTAAATGCATTCATGCACCTCTCTAGTTTTTAATCATGATATTCCACAGATTTTAACCAAAACATGTGATTTTTATATTCGTTACTCGTAGATTAAAAGGGTATACTAGATTCGTCGGAAAGTATGTAGCAGGTAGAAGAAAGCGTTTCCAACCCCATAAAGTATATATGTATATGCCAGTTTGTCCGTCCGTATGAACGCTGAATTTTCGGAATCTATAAAAGCTAGAATGTTGGGATTAAGCATGCCGATTCTTCGGCTTCCTTCGCAAGTTTGTTTCATCGGAGTCCACCGCCCCCAAACGCCCATAATGTTAAAACCCTTCTAGCACGCACATTTTTGAAAATGTTGTAAAATTGTAAATGAGATTTTATTTTTTTATTTTATTGAAGGCCAAAAATTAGTATTAACCTACATACGTGTGTAAGAGGTCGTGCCATTTGTTTAGGCCATCTGTGACACTTTTATTTACGAAATTTTGGAAATACCACTAAAACTATATGAACAAATAAACAAATAATAATTACAAGCACTCACTTTTTACACCATTTTCGTTATATGTATACTTAAATATTGTTATTAATTTAATCAACCAAATCCTGAAACTGTAACTTCGCATTGCGAACTCCGCTTGCACATTTATAGAAAAGAAACATTTTCTGTTCCGATATATGTCTCCAGAATCGCCTACGGATATTAAATTCTTACTTGCGTGAAATCCTCAGCTAACATTAGGACATTTATCACTCCGATGTCCCGCAAGGAAAACTAAAGTACGAACGAGTCAATGACGTTATTATCAGTAGTAGATGGCGCCCATCTTAAGAAATATTTATTTCTGATTGGAGGTGTCTGATAGTCGATGCACTCTATAATAGCATTTTCTTTTGTTTTTCTGGCAAAAGCTTTGCTTTTTGGTAAAAGTTGTTATAAGAAAAATTATAGGATCTGCGTATGTGTATGTATCTGATTACGATTAAATATATCTATTCCTTTTTGTGTTTCAGATAAATACACTATCATTAAGACAAACAAGAAGGAAGGCTTATAAAACCTATAAAACAATCATGCTTTTGCATGGTTACTTATTACTATGCCTTTGAACGGCGTTCTTAATGAAATGAAATGTACCGTAAAATTGTATGACAAAAATTGTTTTCTATATACAATAACATACATTCAAAATATAGTGATGTTCACTATGTGGCATTCTATTTTAATTCTATGTCCAATATTTTTATAAACAAACAATTAAACTGGTGGTTCTATACGACGGAGTAAACATTGTATATTATATGCAAAAACAGATTAAAAATCATCATATATATTGACTTTGACATTGTCTTGTAAACCGCACCTGCCAAACTAAGAAGTTTATCCAAGGGATTGCATCGTAATGAATTCATTTCAAAGTGCTATAAAGAAGAAACTGGAAAAAAGTGGGCTATTAAAGAGAAATTTGCTCGAGCGGTTATACAGTGTATTCACATTAACGGCTAAGAAGCTGATTGGCATATTGCCCAGTGAGGCAAGATTAAGATTAGAGATTCTACAAAAGGAGTACATCAAACAGTTCTTTTTTGAAAAGCGCGTGGGAAGCGGAGGAACTTGCTTAAAGTCATTTCCATGTTTTGGATGATTAATAAAGAACCGGAGTAGAAGTATTGCATCAGAAAGGCAGTCTCTACATCTGTCAGTTCACTGGGCGCAAATTGTATTAAGAGATCGTCAGCGCAAGAAAACGCGTCTTAAACTGTTAACGGATAATCATGTGCCATTTAGAATTAATGCACTATCTCGATTCATATTTCTGCGCAAATTAAGCAGACCGAACTGTGCTAAAATGATGCTAGAGAAATTTATTAGTGGTTTTCCATACTGCTTAAGAGAGATACTTTATAAAGTCCAGATGTGCAGCTGACATTGTAGTTGCCCAAATTTCTCAAGTCTCAAACCGAATAGCATTACAATACATTCAAGCTTTCGTTGACTGTTGCGAAATTACTTTCTCCCTTCATTTTCAATTGTTTAAAAGATGTTTTCTAGTCAGGGCAAGGCTACAGATATTGCGAATTATCGCAGTGAGACGTTGCAGCTCAATTCATTACCAAACTTGGATGAAAATTCAAAATTTGAAGTTTCGGAATTTGAAACGGAGGAGGATCTTCAGTTTCCTCGAATTGCCGCTAAAAATAATCTCTTGAAGCTAAGTTGGTGGCATTCTCCCGCTGAAGTGCATGAAGTCGAGGCAACAATAGTGCAGCCTAAAAGAAATGATAAAGGACCCAACAATATAACGAAAAAGCTTGAGAACAATAATACTTTAGTTAATGGCTGTATTAACACTCCAACAAGATCTGTTTCGTTACTCCAATATATTTGTCCTGACCAGGAACGCGTCAGTGTAGTACAAGAAGCAAGCATTCTCGAGCCCATCGTTGATGAATTTGATCCGAAAGACTCACACCGACTTGTTGATGGTATGTATGAATCCTAACATTTTTTTTTATATTTTTATACCTTGCAATCGTAGAGTGAAGGGGTATATTAGATTCCTCGGAAAAGAAACCGACCCTATAAGGTATATATATATATTCTTGATGTGGATCATTAGCCGAGTTAATCTAGCCATCCCCGTCTGTCTGCCTGTATAAACGCTGAGATCTCGGAAACAATAAAAGGGAATAGTCATACAGATTCTAGGGCTTCATAAGCAGCGTAAATTAGTTTCAGAGGACTGCTACGCCCACAAACGCGCACAACGCTGAGGTCAGCCCGTCGCCCACATTTTTGATTTGTTTCTTTTTGGAGATATTGTTTATCAATACCCATCTTCTTTAAGATTAGATAAAATAAAGCTGTGAAATTAGCCAAAATATTAATAATAATAAGCTTTTCTTTCAACCCTGGCAAGTCTACTATAGATAACTTTGGAAAAGGTTGCACACGGGTATTAACAATGTGTTTATTAAAAAAGTCCTTAATCTTTGGTAGAAATCTTTTTGCAAACTATTCATTAAATTAACATATATAAAAAAGTAAAAATTGATAACAAGAAAAGTGAAATGATCATTAAATTGCGACCACCATAAAATCTTTAAGCCGAAGTTTCTTACAGCGAAAGAACTATTACAAGTGATAACAATAAATTCTTTTCTTTTTAACGATTTTAAACGTTCTTAGCAAAGACGATACAGGCACAATCAAGGAGTTTAGTCTTTCCTTTGAAAATACCATAATTTAAGAATTCTTATTCTCCGAAATTGTACATGTCAAAGAGAAATTGCTTCTCAAAAAAAGAGAGGAATATTCTAGTGAAGAAATTAGAGCTATTTGGATTATAGGTGGAATATACTATATAAGTGAAAAGCAAAGAGTATTAAAGTTTTATACAGATTACACGTGTAATAAGGATTTCTTAAATATAATAACTCAAGCCTATGGGATACATTCAATGTGTCTGAGTGTGCTGAACATTTAACTGCCAACAAATTTGGGAAATAGAAAAACGACTTTTGGGAAGGTTTTGTCCCAATAGCTTTAAAACTGATTCGACTCGTCTAGTGATGCTGATCAAAAATATATACACTTTATAAGGTTGGAAACGTCTCCTCAACTGCGTTGCAAACTTCTGACTGAAAACATTATACGGATATTCAGTATTTTTTACGAGCTTAGGTGATCTCTGTACTTGGCGTTTCAGTATTTTGTGACATTCGCTTTGCCCTAATTTCGGGTTGTGTTTTCTTCTTGTAAAGCCCAATATCCACTATGAGGCATTTTAGGATATTTCGATAGGCAACGCGGAGGTGTTTCCATTCGCAAACGCGTTTGCATCAGCAGTTCTTCGTTGTTGTGATTTGCGAGCAAAAGTAAACCATTGATTCAAATAATAAATATATATGTGCACAAGTACCACATCCCACGAGAAGAAACATTTTTTATCATTGAATCCTTATTTATATACGGATAGAAACGAAACGGAAAATTTTGGGTGACTGATGTCCAGAATTCGGATGAGTTTTTCAAGGAATTCTTTCACGTTAACAGGATATCGTTTCAGCAGTTAGTGGGTTTGCTGCCAGGCCCACGAAGAAAAGATTCAGTGTATCGCCTAGCCATTCGATTGAATTATAGCTGTTTCCTCTATTCGCTTGGGTCTGCACATCACCTGGAGCTCTCCATCTCAACTGCGGTTTCTTAGCCGAAGCCCCGAAGCCCATCCATGTTTTCCTTCCACAAATTGGGGTGCATCCTCTGACCAAGTAATTTTTATATTTTATTTATTATTGGTATTATTATTTTTTTTATTGGTAAATAAATAAAAGGCAACAAATTATCCGCTCCATATTCTATATTTCCCGCTTTTTCGGTCACCTCTAGTAAATAGTTATTGGTAATGGTGGTGGAAAGTAGCACAAAAGTTTAGCCTATAATGCGGAATTTTGCCTTCCTCCTTCCTTACTTGTGTTTTGAGGCGCTTTAAACGGTAAATAGATGAAAACGCGACACGTTCATAAGAAAGCGGGGCCTAATACAGTCTAAACAGGGGCCAACAAAATAATGTGGGAGAATGCAGCATGAAAGCAAGAGAGTTCATGTTTGATTGCGACTCCTTACACCTCATATTTTTTTTTTTAACAAACATTGCGGTGTTAGAAAACTGCATTAACTGCATATCATGCGACGTTAGAAGCACCGGCATCGCATTTTAATCGAGTGTACTTGTGTAATCAAATCAAGCACCTGTGCCGTTCTCTGATATGCAAGCAGCAATGCGACGTTGCACGCCGACACCCAACGACGATTGCACTATTTGATCATAACTTTTTAATGTATGGTCCAATTTTAAGAATTTTTATACCCGTTACTCGTAGAGTAAAAGGGTATACTAGATTCGTCGGAAAGTATCGCAAGTTTGTTTCAGCAGAGTGCCACGCCCACTCTAACGCCCACAACCGCCCAAGCCTGTGGCGCCCACAATTTTCCTGCTAGATAAAAAATTTTAACTGAAATGTATTGGTCTTGTCAATACCTATCGATTGATCCAAAAAAAGATTGCCACGCCCACTCTAACACCCACAACGCTTAAGTCTGTCTACCGCCGGTAGGTGACGCATTTCAATCTCGCTTTGCTGCTTGCATATCTCCATTTTCCTTTGGTCCCTTTAGCTGACTAACGGGTATCTGCTAGTCGAGGTACTCGACTATAGCGTTCTTCCTTGTTATATAGGTATTTATAAACACAACAAATTTCCATTTACACTTTTACAAAATCTATTATAATAATGTGGGCCCCATACGGATTTTATTGTTTTTGGCGGTTTGTGGGTGGCATATTTTTTAGGTCAATCGATGGGTAAGGACGAAACCATTACTTTTCAGTAAAAATTTGTATTCTAACAACACAACTGTGACCGCCACAGTTTTGGACGGTTTGTGAACTTTGGAGTGTACAGAGTATGTACTTTGCAGGGTCGAAAACGGTTCCGTCTACCAGTTTTATATTTTCGTTACCAGTTTATTTTAAATTTAAATAATGGTATACCCTAGAGTAGGAGACAATAATACAATGCAAAAATTAATAAATATATTTTTAGATCGTTCCAATTTTAATGGTAATTCTGAAATCGTAAAAAAGAGTTGTCCCCAGTGTAGAAGATAATATGTCAAAAACAATGAAGCTAAAATATGTTTTGTAATCGATCCTCAGGCAGCTTTATAACATATATGGAAGCTAAAATATAGTTTTCAAAACTGACTCGGACAACCCTCCAAATTTCTTAGACAAAGAATCAACTTGTCGGAAAGTGCGAAACATAAACTATACATATATATTCTTGATCAGCAGCCGAGTAATCCGCCATCCAACCTGTGATCCGAAAAAGCAAGAGGGTTATTTGTATGTGTTAAATAACACCAGTTTACAGACAAAATGCTTTCAAGCGATTAATGGAAAATAAGGAAAGTGTTGGTACCCTGGATCACAAAAGTGGAATAAAAATGTTGTAACGGCGGTTTTTAAATTATTTCTTAATCTTTTACATGTTGAATGTTGCATTTTTTCGACTTTTATCTCGAGTTGAATTCCCAAAATTTGGGCAGTTTCATTTAAAGGCACTAGCTCAAAGTTCAACTTTTCCATAAAGATTAATATGATTAATTAAATAACTCCCGTGCAAGAGCGTCCCAAACAAACAGACATACATACATACCGACTTAATGTCGTATTTAATGCATGCCCAATGAATGATCAAAATCCTACTTTTAATTTCCGTTATTATTATTATTAATCCGTAGAATAGATACAAGTCACATCACGAAATGTGCCGAGTCGATCTAGCCATGTCCGTCTGTCCGAATGAACGCTGAGATCTCGGAAACTTTAAGAGCTAGGCTATTGAGATTGGGCGTGCAGAATCCTGAACTTCTTACGCAGCGCAAGTTCGTTTCAGCAGATTGAGACGCCCACTCTAACGCCCACAAGCCGCCCAAAGCTGTGGCAGTTTTGATGCTAGAATAAAAATTTTAACTTAAATGTATTGTTCTCATCAATACCTATCGATTGACCCAAAAAAAAGTGCCACGCCCACAAACTTCAAAAAACCGTAAGTATGAACGCGGATATCTCGGAAAAAATATAAAAGATAGAGAAATGGGATTTCAGATTTAAATTCCGTAGGCTTGAGCGCAGCGAAGTTTGTTACGCGAATATGCCACGCCCACAAACCGCCCAAGCCTGTGGCGCCCACAATTTTCATGCTAGATAGAAAATTTTAATTGAAATGTATTGGTCTCGTCAATACCTATCGACTGATTTAAAAAAACTTTGCCACGCTCACTCTAACGCCCACAAACTGCCCAAGCCTGTGGCGCCCACAATTTTTATGCTAGATAAAAAATTTTAACTGAAATGCTTTGGTCTGGTCAATACCTATCGATTGATCCAAAAAAAGATCTGTCTACCGCCGGTAGGTGGCGCATTTCGATCTCGCTTTGCTGCTTTCATATCTCCATTTTGAGCTGAGTAACGGGTATCTGATAGTCGAGGTACTCGACTATAGCGTTCCTCCTTGTTAATCTTAGGATATTTGATTAACCGTAGTTATAAATAACTTAATGCATTTTCTGAGGTAAAATCAACTTTTCCGATCTGGATTTTTATGTGTAACTATTACGAATATGGCTGTATCAAATTTCCCTCCACAGGGTTGTTAGTTAATGAATAAAAGATAATTTTAAGATTAAGTTTTGGGTGGCCAGTTTTCCATTTGTAAACTTCGCGCAAATATATATAAATAAGTTAGACGAAAGTTAAGACGTTTTATTAAATAAAATACATTTTTTTTTTGCTACAATTTTTTTTATATTTTTTAAGCGCTGATGGAAAAATAATAACGTCTGGTAACGTTTGCATTCTTCAAATTATCTCACTAATGAAAACTGATATATTTTTGGTTCTCATTTTTTTTATTGTATTGAAGTATTTTCTAAACCAAGGGTCTGCCCATATATCGAATAGTGATCTATATATTGATCACATAGGTTTGGAACTCTGTACTTTTTTATACTTTTACTTTATACGGTTGGAAACGCTTCCTTCTACCCTTTTACTCAATGAGTAAGGGGTATAAAAACACTAATAACTATTATTTTTCTGTATTTTTATTTTTGTTCGATAGGCGTATTCTTACGAAAAACATAATTTTGTTGGTGATTTCATCATCACTCAAATTTTTATACCCGTTACTCGTAGAGTAAAAGGGTATACTAGATTCGTCGGAAAGTATGTAACAGGCAGAAGGAAGCGTTTCCGACCCCATAAAGTATATATATTCTTGATCAGGATCACTAGCTGAGTCGATCTAGCCATGTCCGTCTGTCCGTCTGTCCGGATGAACGCTGAGATCTTGGAAACTATGAGAGCTAGGCTATTGAAATTTGGCGTGCAGACTCCTGAGCTTCTTACGCAGCGCAATTTTGTTTCAGTAGAGTGCCACGCCCACTTTTACGCCCACAAACCGCCCAAAACTGTGGCTCCAACAGTTTTGATGCTAGAATAAAAATTTTAACTGAAATGTATTGTTCTCATCAATACCTATCGATTGACCCAAAAAAAAGTTTGCCACGCCCACTTTTACGCCCACAAGCCGCCCCCAAACTTCAAAAAATCGTAAATATGAACGTGGATATCTCGGAAACTATCAAAGATAGAGAATCGGAATCTCAGACGTAGATTCCGTAGCTTTGTACGCAGCGCAATTTTGTCACGCGAATATGCCACGCCCACTATAACGCCTACAAACCGCCCAAGCCTGTGGCGCCCACAATTTTCATGCTAGATACAAATTTTTAACTGAAATGTATTGGTCTCGTCAATACCTATCGATTGATAAAAAAAACGCCTACCCTAACGCCCACAACGCTTAAATCTGTCTTCCGCCGGTAGGTGGCGCATTTAAATCTCGCTTTGCTGCTTGCATATCTCCATTTCCCTTTGGTCCCTTAAGCTGAGTAACGGGTATCTGATAGTCGAGGTACTCGACTATAGCGTTCTCCCTTGTTTAATATTTAAATCGGCGGTAACCTCAAAACTGGTTTCAATATTTTCTTTGTTTTGGACGGAGCTAACTACTCCAATTGTTCATAAAAGATTACATTTATAAAGAAAATTATTTTAAAAGACGATTTGAGGAATCACAACGCTTTAGTTCCAAATATCAGTTTTCACTCGTGAATCCCCTGGTGAATCTTCAGTGACATGTGATTTGCAACGCGTGACGCGCGCTCCTGCGCGCTGTTGCGGTATTACAATTATTTTGGCTTAACCTATATATTTTGAATATATTGGATCGCCATGCGAAAGCAGTTGTCGAGGTCGTTCGGGCTATAATTACAAGTCTTAAATATATTTTAGTTATATATTTCGTTTGTTTTACATGAACACTTCAGCTCTGCGGTAAAGGGCGAAACAATAATAATTAATAGATTTTAATCAATTAATTAGAGTATTACTTGCCTGACTTAAACATCTAAATGGACTTTTAAACCTTAAATTTTTGACAAACTTATTTAAAACGATGTTTTCCGTTGATTAACGTCGACAGAATGAGCGAAGACAATTCGTTTTTCATACTCCTGTACGGGTTTTTGGGTTTGTTTTGCTTTTCTAAGGCGTATAAGCAAGAAGAGAGAAAAACGGAAACACCGAGTTCCGACGCTGCAAGCGCAGATTAAAGGCAAAGAACACTAGATTACAAGACAAACAGAGGGATATCTACGAGTATCTGCATCACTTTCTTGCCTGACCGTTTTCGTAGGCAATCTTCGACGTAGCGTCGACTTCCCTGCTGACGTCGACAGCGGCAGTGTTTTTGCTTACTGACATGTCACCCAGATCCGACTCCAAAACTGAACGAAAGCCTTAAGTAAGTGTTGCTGTGTTTGTAATGCTTCAAACCAGATTTTCTCATGACTAGTGACTTTGAATTACTCAAATACGTTGTTGTGAACTGGATGGCAACCTACATATGTTCATTTTTACATAAACGTATCCTAAAACACCCATAACACGCATAATTTGCTAACGTTACTACTGTTCTTTTGAGAGCCCTAAAGGGATAAAAATAGAATTAGTTTATTTTGGTACTTAAAAATTTAAAAAAAAATACCAGTTTTCATAAATAAGAAAATTTGAAGAAAACAAACGCTATCAGAGCGTTCCTATTATTTTTTCCATCAGTGTATGTATTTTGTGTTGTATTTTTTACCTGTTTTTCGTAGAGCAAAGACGTACATTTTTTCAGGGAAAGGTAACAGTAAGATAACATGTAGAAGAAAGCGTTTCCGACCTTATAAAGTATAAAATAAAAACCCCTCTTAATGCGGTAAGGGGTCGTGACTGTTGCACCTTCAACATATAAACAACAACAAATAAATACACTTTCTAATTTTTTTCATTTTGCGCGCTTCAGCAAAGTATCATACAAAGGCGTATTCTATTGCAGCGTGCCGTTTTATCAATTAAAAGGGTATTAGTTAAATATTAAAGATCTTAAATTGTACATACATTAATTAATTAATTATAAAAACTTGGAAGCAGTAGGCTAATGTTTCTGTATACATTAGCATGAACGTACATATATGTACACGTATTGATCAGTGCGACACATGCCAACTGCACATATGAATGTACGATTCATATGAACATACACACATACATACGTATATATATGCGTGTACATATGTTCGTATGCATTAATTGATGAAGATTGTTACTTATTGTATTCGTTACCGTCTTCGCGAAAGTGTATAAAAGTTTGTCGAGTTTATATGTTCATACACCCATTATTGCTGTTTTTGTAGGTACAATTTAGAAAACAGTCAGTTGCGTTTTTTTGGGTATTAATATTCATATACATATGAATAATAAATACATATATATATGTATACATAAATATAAATGTATGTCAAATTTGTATTTTTTTTTGGCAAGAGTTAGGCAATTACGAACAATTAACGATGGCACTATAAAAATATAAACACATACATAAAATAATAAAGTAGAACCTGCAGGGCAAGTCTGTTCCAGGCAAACAAACATTAACAAGTGCGCGTTTCGGACTCTTATCATCTGTTTTTATCTACTGATGTAGCCTTTTCGATTAGGCATTTCACTAGCAGCTCGTGGCTATAACTTGTTCATTTAAGTTGTCTGAATCTTTTTTGTTGAGGAGCCTCATCTAATCGACCTTAATAACTTAACTTCAAGGCATTGTTAGTTTAGATAGATTTCAAAATATTTTATTTTTAAATTTGTCAAATATTAAAAAGATCATTGATGAAAATGTAATATAATAATCGGGTATATTGCCGTGAAGTATAATATTTAAATGTATATTTATATATATGAATGCATGTGCATATGGAATAACTTGATAATTACAACCAGCGAGACTTAATATATGTATTTGATCCTTTTTTGGATTTACTAGGATTATTTTTCCATTTTCGCGTTGGTAGAACAGAAAACCTTACAGGCGAATTATGATTAAACACAAAGAGTCAAGAGGTATGCATTCAAACATGACCAAACTGAAATGATTAAATAGGTCAATGTACTATTACAAAAATATTTAGTGCTTAGTAAAGTTATCTATTAATTTTTTAAAGATTCCAAACCATGTACTGGACTGTTAAATCAAGATCAGGAGGATCAAATGAACGTAAGCGGGTATCGTCGTTCCCATGTACGAACTGCTGTTTGCTGGGCTTGTATTCTCTTAACTGGTGGTCTACTGCGCCTCGTGTTACATTGGTGGCGTCATTTGTATCTGTATGCCACATCCAGTCAGTGTCCCTTGGAGGAGGCAGAACAAGTTTTGGTAACCGAGGATTATCAAGGAAAGCACAAATTGTATCACGTAAAGCGGATTCAAGTACTAACTGCGAACCACCTTGAGTAAGTAAAAATTCTAACAAATAACTTAATTGTTGCTAAACTAAAAAGCATTATCATTCATCAGGACACTATTGCTAAAGGAACGTCAGGGCACAGAAAGCATGCATTTAGGAAGTGATAATGTAGAAAACGCCGTGCAACTATCGGTTCATTTTACTTCGGCGCAATTTAAAAGTACGTCGTTTGTATACAATTATACATTTGTAAATATGAAAGTAATTACATCCTCATTTTTCAGGATGTTCAAGCTTACGAATATTCCGGTGCAAGCAACTGGTCTATGCCTGGAACAACAATCTGAATTGTTTCCAAAGGATAAATGGACTCGATCTTAACATTCCGTGTTCATACTATCACCAACAACGTGGCTTAACTGCTACTGAGCAGATTTCGAGGCGGATTGTTTTTGGGGACAATGAGATAACTGTGCCGTTGCGGGATATCAAGACATTGCTTTTCCTGGAAGTGCTTAATCCGTTTTACGTTTTTCAAATATTCTCAGTCATACTGTGGTTTACATATGATTATTATTATTATGCTTGCGTAATACTTTTGATGTCAATATTTGGTATAACGATGTCTATTTTGCAAACGAAAAAAGCAAGTATAGCAACATATAAATTCTTAAAATAATATTTTAATTACTTTATTTTCTTAGAATCAAGATGTACTTCACAAAACGGTATATAACACTGGTAATGCTTTGGTTGTTGATCCTAGGGGTCTATCCAAGGAGTTTCCAACGCGAGCCCTAGTACCGGGAGATATAATTGAAATTCCATCTTCAGGCTGCACTCTGCAGTGCGATGCAGTATTATTATCGGGAAATTGCATCCTAGATGAGTCTATGCTTACTGGTGAAAGTGTGCCAGTGACTAAAACTCCTTTACCATCAAAGCGTGACGTGATATTTGATAAAACCGAGCATGCCAGGCATACACTTTTTTGTGGAACAAAGGTTATTCAGACTCGCTATATTGGATCAAAAAAAGTATTGGCATTCGTGATAAACACTGGAAACATAACAGCTAAGGGAGAACTAATACGATCTATTCTTTATCCCCCACCGGTTGACTACAAATTTGAACAAGATTCTTATAAATTTATTCAGTTTCTGGCAGTAATCGCTTGTGTTGGATTTATTTACACGCTTGTTACAAAAGTAAGTTGGCTATATGTTTAATCAATAAATTTAAATAAAAAAAATATTTTATATACAGATATTGCGTGGCACGGATCCCGTTAAAATAGCAGTTGAATCTCTGGACCTTATTACTATCGTAGTTCCACCAGCACTGCCAGCTGCAATGACAGTGGGTCGTTTCTATGCACAAAAGCGGTTAAAGGCTAGTGAAATATTTTGCATTTCCCCTCGGTCTATTAACGTAGCAGGAGGAATAAATTGCTGTTGTTTTGACAAGGTTCGTATACATTTATATAACTAACACTCGTTCTTCACCGCATCATAAGCAGTGCACAATTGGTGTCGGCCTAACAAGATGATAGCTGCCTCGTTGAAAACACATAAACAAAAGACAAAATGTTTTTTTTTGCATTCTGATCAGTCCTCTAAGGCATCGGTAGTGTTTTAACAATGTAGATTTTTCAGTCTTGACGATCCCATGTAGGCTGAATATATATAGACTTATAAGTTAACATATAACAAATTTGACGGCAATAATAAATTTGTTATAATATTTATACCTTTGCAGATTTTAGGCAGAAGTTTGCAATGCAGAGAAGCTATTATCTTCAACACTTGGGAATATCATTTATCATTCAATAAAATTTTAAAAATCGAACGATTTTTATTATATTGCTGCCATATGAACAATCGGACAACTAATGTCAAAATAATACAAAGACCGTTATATTTCGTTTTCGATAAATATCTTAAGTTATCTGTAGTAAGTTTTAAATTTTGCTAAAAATCCGAATGCTCTTTACATACAATGCTCCCACGGGAACGACCTGCAAGGGTCGTTAATGACACGTTAAGAAAAACTAAAAATGTAACTTAGAAAACAATCAATTTAAACTATGACTTTGATGTTAAATTTCTGCTTAAAATAAGAATGGTTTTTTATCTATATCGACTCGGCTAGTGACCCTGATCAAGAATATGTATACTTTATGGGGTCGGAAACGCTTCCTTCTGCCTGTTACATACTTTCCGACGAATCTAGTATACCCTTTTACTCTACGAGTAACGGGTATAAAATTTGTAAGATAATGTTCCATTTTAATTTACTACCGTGTATGTTTACCGAAAAGGAAATATAACGGACTATCTATTATTTTGACATTTATTATCCGATCGTTCCTATATGATGATGTCGTTCGATTTGATTTAAATCTTATTCGAAATTCTGAAATAATAAAATAATGATATTTCCAAGTGTGAAAGTTTCATTTTTATACCCGTTACTCGTAGAGTAAAAGGGACACGGCTAGATCGACTCCTCTAGTTATGCTGATCAAGAATTTTTATACTTTATGGGATCGGAAACGTCTCCTTCACTGCGTTGCAATCTTCTGACTGAAATCATTATACCCTCCTTTTCTAAAAAGTAATGCTACTGAAAATACATTTCGTTGACATTAGAAAAAACAAAAGCCACTGAAAATATATTTCAATAAAGTCCCCAAAAGTAATGCTTATGCAGAGTTATCACTCTCCCAAAAAGACGCGTCTTCACATTCTTGACAAAGAATGGGTATCGTTCTAAAGATTGCGTAGCCATTTGGATTGTTCAAATCGAACCATTAATAAAAAGATATATGCAAATAAAGGTGTGCAACTCCTCCCTTTTGCTGAGTATCGGTTATCTTTTAGTCGAAATCGTCGACTATAGCGTTCTCTCTTGTGTCTAATGAAATGAGTGATGCATTACAAAAGCAGTTAACTAGTCATAACTGTGTCTACAAGTAAATATATTCTTGATCACTATTAACAACCGAGTATAGCCATGTTGGTCGGCTTGATACTAGGCAAACTAGTCTCGTAGTTATACCCGTTACTCGTAGAGTAAAAGGGTATACTAGATTCGTCGGAAAGTATGTAACAGGCAGAAGAAAGCGTTTCCGATCCCATAAAGTATATATATTCTTGATCAGGATCACTAGCCGAGTCGATCTGGCCATGTCCGTCTGTCCGTCTGTCTGTCCGTCCGGATGAACGCTGAGATTTCGGAAACTATAAGAGCTAGGCTATTGAGATTTGGCGTGCAGATTCCTGAGCTTCTTACGCAGCGCAAGTTTGTTTCAGCAGCGTGCCACGCCCTCTCTACTTTAACGCCCACAAACTTCAAAAAATCGTAAGTATGAACGTTGATATCTCGGAAACTGTCAAAGATAGAGAATTGGGATCTCAGATTTAGATTTATGCCATGCCCACTCTAACGGCCACAAACCGCCCAAACCTGTGGCGCCCACAATTTTCATGCTAGATTCAAAATATTAACTGAAATGTATTGGTCTCGTCAATAGATATCGATTGATTAAAAAAAAAATTGGCCACGCCCACTCTAACGCCCATAACGCTTAAATATGTCTACCGCCGGTAGGTGGCGCAATTCAATCTCACTTTGCTGCTGGCATATCTCCATTTCCCTTTGGTCCCTTTAGCTGAGTAACGGGTATCTGATAGTCGAAGTACTCGATAATAACGTTCTTCATTGTTTTGGTGTTATAGTCGATTGTGGGCGTTAGAGTGGGTATGGCACCCTGCTTACACAATCTTGCGCTGCGCAAGAAGCCCAAAAATCTACTTGCCAAGCCCAAAATTCTAGCTCTCAAAGTTTCGGAGGTCTCAGCGTTCATACGGACAGACGGACATTTTTGGATCAATCGATAGGTATTGACGAGACCAAAAAATTTCAGTTACAATTTTTTATCTAGCATGAAAATTGTGGGCTCCACAGGTTTGGGCGGTTTGTGGGCGTTAGAGTGGGCGTGGCATATTCGCGTAACAAACTTGCGCTGCCAATTCTCTATCTTTGATAGTTTCCGAGATATCTACATTCATATTTACGATTTTTTGAAGTTTGTGGGCGTTAAAGTGGGCGTCGCGAACTTTTTTTGGGTCAATCGATAGGTATTGATGAGAACAATACATTTCAGATATAATTTTTAGTGAGTTTGTGAGCGTTAGAGTGGGTGTGCACTCTGCTGAAAGAAACTTGCGCTGCGTAAGAAGCTCAGGAATCTGCACGCCAAATCTCAAAAGCCTAGCTCTTGTAGTTTCCGAGATCTCAGCGTTCGTCCGGACAGACAGACGGACAGACGGACATGGCTAGATCGACTCGGCTAGTGAGCCTGAAACGGAAACGCTTCCTTCTGCCTGTTACATACTTTCCGACGAATCTAGTATACCCTTTTACTCTACGAGTAATGGGTATAATAAAACCGGTCTAGCGCCCACATGAGCGTTTTTTTTATTATAAATACCTATCTACTTGCCATTTTTGAAATCGGACTATTAACTAAAAAGTTATAACCAAATAATAATCAATATTTTGCAACTCAATCGAGAGCTAGGGGAGCTATAGGTTAGTTCGCGCTGTAGGCCAAGTGGCGCTATAAGAGAAGAAGATAGGTGGCGCTATTGACTAGGTGGATATAAGCATATCTCCATCCCTCTCGCACTCCCTTAAGCTTAGTAACGGGTATCTAATAGTGGAGGCCATTGACTATAGCGTATTTCCTTGTTCTTAGCACATTTCCTTGACTGCGCACCACAAAAATATAAACTTCTATGTATTCATTCCTGCAGAATATTGCATACAAATTTTTAAAAAACTTACCATATTTTTTTAAACTTTTTTTTCTTTTTTTTCGTTAGTTCCCTTTATGGGAAACAAGTCCTCGCTTTTCGAAGGTACTTTCTTTAAAATGTGTATTTCTTTTTAAAAGACTATGGCTATGGAAAAAATTTGTTAATGAATTTATCATCAAAATGGATAGATATTTACACAAGTCAAACGAGTTTCTATCGAATTATATACGTTTCGAAAAGATTTTAAAACAATATATATATATATATAAATATATTTATAAATTTATTAATTATTTATTCCTATATATTTCAGACTGGTACTCTGACTGAAGATGGACTTGATATGTGGGGGGTAGTGCCCAAATCATCAACAAATCAGTTTCAAATACCGTTAAAAACCGTGGACCGCTTGCCTTACGATCATTTTCTTTTCGGCATGGTAACGTGTCACTCTATAACAATAATGAACGGCACAATGATGGGGGATCCTTTGGATTTAAAAATGTTTAATTCTACGGGTTGGACATTAGAAGATTCAAAAAACATACCAGATAATGAAAAATATGGTATACTTTATCCAACTATTTTAAGACAACCAAGGCTTTGCTTTTCCGACTTGACTTCACCGGATTCGGGAAGAAAGAGTCAAATTAGCCGTCAATCATCTGTAGACGATTTGCTAGCGACTGTTGGTATCTCGCAAAATCAAAAAAATTTTGATCATGGTATTGTTCGAGAATTTCCATTTACTTCGAGTCTTCAGCGAATGTCCGTTATTACTCGTTGTCTTAGCGATCAAGTATTCAATGTTTACTGTAAAGGTTCTCCAGAGATGTTACAGAAGCTTTGCACACCGCAAAGCCTACCCGATAATTATTCCGAACAGCTGTCGACATTCGCTAAAAAGGGATACCGAATTATTGCCATTGCATTCAAAGCTCTTGTTCAAAAAATGAACTATACAAAAATACAGCGCCTATCCCGCGAAGAGGTTGAGAATAATTTAGAATTTCTTGGTTTTGTGATACTCGAAAACCGCCTTAAGCCAGATACTGCTAAAGTAATCAAAGCATTAAACTCAGCAAAGATTCGAACTATAATGATTACAGGCGATAATATTTTAACTGCTATGAGCGTTGCTCGTGATTGTGGTATAGTAAGCGCATCGCAAGCTGTTATAACAGTGCATGCAGATCCGCTTGGAGATAGTGGAAATATACAAACCAATAACACTGGTGCCGATACAGATAGCATTGTTGATAAAAATTCAGACAGACTCTATAAGCTGCAGTACACATTAGATTTGGGGAGTAAAATCTCTGCCTCATCTCTTGTAACATCAAAGTGCAATGGTAACCCTTTTCCCAAGGAAAATCGTGAGGATAAATTCAGTACCGACGGTGCTCAAACTCTGTTTCGCCTAGAGTCGACGAATTCATTAGTAAATGAATCGAGCTCCAGTTATGCAGAAAGTATTCTGCCGACGAGTGATAGCTTGGCCAGTGTAAAGACCACAGACACATGGACCCACAATGAGGCAACAGATGTCGAGGCTGAGCTAGGAATGAACCGCACTCAAGACGAAAGCTGGCGCCAACACTACATATTTGCAATGGATGGCGGAACTTGGCAAATTATAAAAGATCACTTTCCAGAGGAAATGGCAATTCTTTTAACACGGGGGTCGATTTACGCTCGAATGTCACCCGATCAGAAACAGGCACTAGTTATAGAACTTCAAAATTTGGACTACTGCGTTGCCATGTGCGGTGATGGCGCCAACGACTGCGGTGCGCTAAAGGTGGCTCATGCTGGTATTTCCTTAAGTGAGACCGAAGCGTCCATTGCTTCGCCATTTACTTCACGCAATCCCACGATTTCGGCTGTTTTAAAAGTAATTAAGGAAGGACGCGCTGCATTAGTCACATCGTTTGGGATTTTTAAATATATGGCAGCATATTCGCTGGTTCAGTTTATATCTGTTATGGTTCTTTATTCTATCGACTCGAATTTGACAGACAAGCAGTATCTATACGTAGACCTTGGACTTATATCAATATTTGCCTTCTTTTTTGGTAAAACTGGATCATTTGATGGAAATTTGGTCGAACAAGTACCCCTCAGTTCATTAATATCCTCTACTCCATTAGCATCACTTCTACTTCATCTTACTGTTGTAACTGGATTCCAGGTGATTGGTAAGTATATTAATAACACTATAAAATATAACAAAATAATATCTAAAACACATTGATCGCAAATTCAGTTGGTGTTGGACCCGTGGATCACAAAAATAAAAGTCAGATTTAACATTTGATAATTTAAAAATATATTTAAAATACTAAGCTATCGAAAAAAATGTAAATTTAATTTTCTTGATCTTGTGGTCCAAGGCTACCAAAATTGGCTACCAATCCATTGGGGGCATTTTTGGTTGTAACTTTGTTATCAATAATAATATTACATTAAAGTCAGAAAAACTACATAGACTTTTCGTTTTATCGTATGATTTAAGGTTGGATTCATCTACATCACGAGCCGTGGTTTAAACCGTTCCAACCTGCAGGTGAAGACCATTTGGGTTGCTATGAAAATTACACCATGTTTTGTATATCTAGTTTTCAGTACATAATACTTGCCTTTGTTTTTTCCAAGGGTGCGCCATATCGAAAGCCACTATGGTCAAATTTCCCACTATGCTTGGCATTTATTGTTAATGTGTGCATTATTGTTTATTTGGTCATTTACCCCAGCGACTGGGTAGCAAACTTTTTTCAGCTCGTTGTACCTCCTGTCATGAGTTTTCGATACATTATGCTTCTTTACGGAGCAGCAGCATTTAGTTGTCATATTTTTGTCGAGTCTTTTTTAGTCGAATATCTAGTGTTCAAAAAATACCAAGTTCAGCGGGATAAAAACTGGGTCACATCAAAGCAAAAATACTTGCGTCTGGAGTATGACATTTCCAAAATTAAAAATTGGCCACCAATAACTGATGTTTATGAACCAAATAATTGTACTGATTGGGAAGTAGAGCAGCCCACGTATGTCAGTTTGCATGCTGAACAAAATCATGATACACAGTTTGGAAAATTTCCTGGATTTATTTAGTAAATAACTTAAAAAAAATAGTTTATAGAAAATAAAAAATGCGTATAATTCTCGCCGATCCCTTTGTACATTTTAATATAAGCAATTGCATAATTCTAAGAACTAGCATAATAATCATTATAGGGAATTTAGTCAAAATTGTTTAGTTCCTACTTAATTTCTCCGCGTAATCTTAGTATTTTTCATCATAGCAAATTGTACTTATGTAAAAAAAAATCTTTATATAAACAGGTCAGAGCAATGTTGTCGTATTATGTGTATAACGACGGTCATGTATTTTCGATTATAATTAAGTGTTTAATATGTTAAAATTTTCATTTTTGCTGTACATTGCGTTATTCATTTAAGTTTATTTATTTCTTTTTAATTATTCAATTATCTTTTATAAATGTAATAGAATACGCTAAAATATAATAAAAAGTGAAAGTTAATTTATGTGTTTATCATAAGAAATAAAAGCGATATTATGAAATTGACGGGTATTTGTGCAAGCAGATAAAATTAAAAAAACGCCCTGATCGGACGTCTTTGTTCTCCCATATGAACGATTGGATATAACTAGCAAAATTAAAGTGTTTAATTCATCAGGTAGAAAGAAGCGTTTCCGATCCTATATAGTTTATATATTCTTGAACAGGATCACTAACCGAGTCGATCTTGCCATGTTTCCATTACAGAAATAGTAAAAAACAAAGGAATTTAACCTTAGTCTATCTATTATTAAGCAACAATTTTGGGAGATGGATGCGACTTCAAATGGCTTCTTTAGATAAATAATGTATTTTGGTGCAACAGCTAGAGGTGGTTCGTTTAATGTTTGTAATTGTTATACCGTATATGGTCTAGTATAACTTAATTCTAACTATTGACTTATTTCTTTCTTTAATAAAACAGGATCTTCTACTTTGAAATCAAAGTTTGAAACGTTTTTATCATAATTTTTTTTTTTTATTCTGTTTATTGGATACTAACATTAAAATAGCTCTTTTGAAAGATTTTTATAATCTTATTTATGATTTCTTAGCAAAATCATCTATCTTATAAAAAGGTTTCCTTCTATCTACGCTATTCAAATATGTTGGTAAGTTCGAAGTTCTTCAATAACAAAACTTTTTAAGCATAAATCCCAATCCCTTTTGTCAGTTGAGATGTATGTTCGTCTAAACTCATTAAAAGTTCCTACAGTCTGGTGATGATGTGCTGTCTTATGCTGAAAATGTTATAAATAAATATTATTTTCCCATGACTGTAAAGAACGGGTTTATTGGTTTATTCTTCAAATATAGCTTTGGCTACTGTTTTTGCACCTTTTTTTTGTACCGGTATTGCAACAAGGTTTTTTAACAGACCACATATTAAAGTGACTCCGTATTCATTTCCTTGTTTAGATTTTGGTAGTGGATCGATCGTATCCACAATTACTTTTAATAGAGTTTAAGTGCCCTTCAGCTCCGAAAATAAAGTTTCACTCGTGAACCACCTTGTGAATGGCGCGTGACATCAAGAATGTCTTCTTTTTCACAAGTGAAAATTTAAAGAAATTTTACGAAGTCACTCGTGATTTCACTTGTTCCTTATACTCATTTGTCGTTTGGCCTGTTACGTGCAGAATATTTCCAATGGGTTTTCACTTATGAAATCACCTGCAAGTTACACGTCCCACGTGAAATCACTTGTGACATTCAGAATATTTCCAATGAGTTTTCACCTATGAAAATATAGAATTTTAGATACATACGTTTTTTTTTATTCTTATTAAATTGTGTTACTTATGATTCTGTTGATGGACAATTTTTGTTAGTATGCCTAGTTTTTTGTTTTGTTAATTTTTTTTTTTACATTGGTTATCGCCTTCCTTAAACATTTGTTCGGACCTCCGAATTCTTTGCCAACGCTTCTGAAAAAATGTATGGGCATATATTTATTACTTGTTTATTTGTATATTTATCCTTTAGAACTCCGTATAACCCTATACGGGATCTTAAGGACTTCTACCCGTTGGTCCCGTTCAAATTATTGTCATTAATAATATATTCTGCTATTAACAGTTTAAACCGATTTGCCAGCGGATCGTTTCCTATTATTTTTGTTATTTTCTTTGTCGGCAAATAGAAATAAAAAAGAAACACAGAAAGGCAAAAATAAGTCGGCCTTGCTCGATACTTACCCATAAAATAGTTTTAAAATGTACGTACGTAAAGATAGTTTAATGCACAACATTTGAAACTTGATGTAACACTTACCTGACTTTATTATTTTCACTTTTAGAAACAAAATATGTAAATCTGTTTAGCTGTGCTTTCCTCTTTAATAACTCAAACAGAATGCACCAAGACTTCTTCTCACCTCTTTACTTTCTAAAGCGAAAAATATCCGTCTACTTTTTAAAAACGTTAATATTAATATGTTTAAAATACTTAAATAAATTTTAACGGACTAAAGTTCTATATCTAAACAAAAAAATTATATTGTAATAATAATGTATCAAACAAAAACACCTCTTAACGAGGTAAAAAGTAGTGGCGAACGCGCCCTTAACAAAAATGTCTGATATCAACAATTGTGACGAAAAATGATATTACATTCGATAAAATAAATAAACTATATTAAATTTATGATTTCGGCCCGCAACAGTCAATATTTATTTACCTACTCGTAAATTTTCTGTTGTAGCGTGCCGAATACATAAATTTTATATAGTTTATTTAAAACAAACGTTTTCTATTTCAATCTACTTTATACACCCATAGGGTTTCCAAAACCCTAAGACTAAGATGGGATGCATACAAACCCACAAACAAAGGGGCAAACATGATCATTTTGGGAAGAAGAAGAAAATCTTGTTTTTTGAATTACTTTTGAACGGGACATTGGATTTCAACAAATGAGGTGTCATTCGCGAATTCTCAGTAAGAATAAAACTAGCTAAACAGTTGGGGGTTTTTAGCCCCACCGTATCCAGCAGCTCAAATTTTCTAAATTTTTCCTTTTACACTTTCACCGCTTTTTCTCCCAAACAAATCTGTATTTCGAAAGTCTTGGTATGCAATCATCTTAGTTTTTGCGATACCTTTCGATACCTTTGCGATATCGTTACGATCGGACCATAATGGCAGATTTTCAATTCTGCGGCTATATATAGTAGTTGTCTTCGCACGCTCTCTGCGCGCTTCGCCACTACGTGTACTGCCGTCCACAGTGATAACACGTAAACATAACATTAAAAGTAAATTCAATTAACTTAATTTTACTATGACCAAAAAATGCACTTTTATAAAACAAAATTCGTTTTTTTTAATACAAAAATGCTTCTAAAATATTAGGGTATTCAAATGTTAGTCGCGAATTCCGGACCGGCCGAAATTTGTCTCTGCAAGCGCGGAGTGCAGGCAGATTATAAGACAAAGAAAGAGGGGAAAATCTTAGAGTATCTGCCTTTCTTTGTTTCTCGACCGCTTTTATCGGCTGTACCGACTTATCTGCACAGAGTTTTAGGCACAAAAAAAATTCAAAAAAGCTTTTTGCCGTCTGACATGTCACTCCGAGCCTACTGCAGATCTTAAGGGTGTATTAAGTCGTTTTTGAATTGCTATTTTGGACATTTGCGTATACAGTGGGTTATTTCTTTATTTATTCCTTTGCAATTGTAATGCCTTTTGACCTTGGGCAAGGTTTAGGTTCAGGATCATCATGTAGTGTCGTTTTCCTTAAATTTCGATAGTAGATTCATATTTTGTTGTCCTTAAAATACTCGAATGAAAAGTAACGTTCTTCTAGCTTGAGCCGCATTCGTGTAAGTTTTAAAGTAAGATAGAAAATACATAGGTATGTTAGCGGTATGTGATCTGTTTTAACTGCAAAGCGTTTGCCGTAAACAATATGGTCGGAAATGTGTAATTTCTTAATGAATCGCTGTTAGTGCCTGTTCTCTAGTAATTTTGTTACGATGACCTGATGCTGCTGATGGCATACGGCTTAGAGTTTAACCGCTCCACATGTTTGTATACTAGCATTAGTTATTATGCAGAATTCTTTTTGGAAATCGGGGTGCTGTAAAAAAGTGTTTCCACTTAAAAGGAACATTGTTTTTACATAATTAATAATTATGTGTAACGTCTGTAATAATTACAAATCGACTAACGCTGTCCGCATCATGTGGGTGTAAATAGTTTTTTATTTCTTGTCATCTGGCAAGATAAGGTTTTGTTTCCTAAAACTCTTTTGAAATATCTGTTAAGTTTTTAAGTATATAGTTTTTGGAACAATGGTGGTTCCAAACCATCAAATCGTCCATATAGAGGAATGCTTGACAAGTAATAACAAGAGGGCTATCGCGTGAAGCGATATGAGCCGTAGCTCATTAAAAAAGAGTGTTTTGTAAACTTTTTTCTAGTTCGATTTGATGAAAACCTGACATAAAGTCAAGGCATAGGAAGAACTTAGGTTCTACCTAGTTGATCCAAAACTTCATACATTCTAGGGGGTTGAAATTTATGAGACATGACTTTTTTGTTGATTTGACTAGAGTAATCTACATTTCTTTGCTTCTGAACCCTGAAGGAACTATTATGCTCATAATACGTTTTTCCAGGAAATTTTTCTTTATAGTTGTATTATGTTTGACGTAGGGTTGATTGTAGGGTTGATTGTAGGGTAGGGTAATAGTTAGAATCAAAAGTAAGACTTACAGTTTATAAATTATTAATCGCCTTGGCCGTTTTGCTTGGTCATCATCATCATCATCATACCCTACAAAATGTTTCTCACGATACCCTACAAGGTACTATTGGAAATATGATGGTGTCACTTTCATAAGGCGCAAAAGAATAAAACACAATGTTCCAAGAACTGTTGCTTAATGTCTTGTTAGTATTTTTGTATATATTTTTCTGACTTTGTTTTCCACAAAACTTTGATTTGGCACTGCTGAAATTCTTAAAAATTGAATACGTTTTTTATTTTTGCATGTTGTTAATTCATTGTCGGCTTGATAAGAGAAATCGACTACAGTTATTTGGAGTTCTTGACGTGACTTCAGATGTGAGATTTTACGAGTTCGTCACCTTACCTTACTCCTCACCTTTTCCTACACTCCCCTACCTAAGTCACCCTACGGCTCCGTTGGTAGCTATAGGATATAGTCCCCCGGTCAGTCACAAGGTATAGCGCTGACACTTCTTTAGCGGGTGTACTCCCCTGGACACGCGGCATCTGTACACGTCAGTGCTGTGAGGACGGATGTGCCTTGTGGATGTGGCCATTGTATGGAAACTGTAAACAGTAAGATAGAATCAAAAAATGATGGAGATTACACAGGACGACATGAGCTTGTCGAATAACTCGATCATTGACCACTTGGATTCTGGAGAGGCCTCCTTCGGTATCCTAACCATCTTGGCCACTGTCCGTCGGATAGCGCCGCGAGTGGTGAGGACATCTGCTACTCTGACCTTTCCATCTGCGCCTGGGTGTACGAGTTGAATACGCCATCCATCGTTGGATGGGAGGTTCTCTTCCATGTTGCCCACCATATCTCCAGACTGGACATCTCTCGTTTTGCGGAGTTCCTTTAAATATTCGTCCTTCCAATGTGAGCAGAAAATTGGGGCTCCGGTATGGTAGGCAGGGGTCCACCAGAAAGGAAATTCCCTTGCGTGGATGTGCAAATAAAATTAAACTAAAACAGGATCGATGCCAATTTGGCAGAGCAAATAGTTAAGATTTATTTGCATTTGCGTAGGTACTTACCTTTGCTGGACTAAGGCGATGAAAAACAAGAAAGGAAGTTAGCTTCGGCAAGTCGAAGCTTATATACCCTTGCAGCTATAATTATTAAATTTAAAAACACAAAAAATTATATTCCCAATAGTATAAGATAATATGTCAAAAAACAGCGAAGCTATAATTTGTTTCATATTATTTTCCTACCAATTTTCCGATCGTTCCTATGGCAGCTATATGATATAGTCGTCCGATATTGATAAAATTAAATTCGAAATTCAGAACTAATTAAAAAATGTTATTTCCAAGCGTAGGAGGTTACATGATAAAAAGCACCGAAGCTATAATTTGTAACATATTATTTTCCTACCAATTTTCCGATCGTTCCTATGGCAGCTATATGATAACGTCTTCCGATTTTGATAAAATTAAATTCGAAATTCAGAACTAATTAAAAAATGTTATTTCCAAGCGTTGGAGGTTATATGTTGAAAAACACCGAAGCTATAATTTTTTTCATATTATTTTTTCACCAATTTTCCGATCGTTCCTAATGCAGCTATATGATATAGTCGTCCGATTTCGATAAAATTTAATTCAAAATTCAAAACTAATTAAAAAATGTTATTTCCAAGCTAAGGAGGTTATATGCCAAAAAACACAAAAGATATAATTTTTTAAATTTTTTTTCCGATTATTCCTATGGGAGCTATAAGATATAGTTGTCCGGCTGGTTCCGACTTATATACTACCTGCAAAAGATATAAGACTTTTGGGAAAGTTTCAGCCCGATAGCTTTAAAACTGAGAGACTAGTTTGCGTAGAAACGGACGGACAGACGGACAGACGGACAGACGGACGGACGGACAGACGGACAGACGGACATGGCTAGATCGACTCGTCTAGTCATGCTGATCAAGAATATATATGCTTTATGGGGTCGGAAACGTCTCCTTCACTGCGTTGCAAACTTCTGACTGAAATCAATATACCCTCTGCAAGGGTATAAAAATCCGACTCCAATGACCAAAATGTTTGCATTGTGCTGGAATAACACCGGATATAGGGCGCTGGATGGGGTCCTCTGTCCGGGGTGGGGTGACGCACAAATTTTCCTGGGAAAATTTCGCGAGGGAAAACTTTTGATGAAGAAAAACTCAGGGTAGTTTTCACTTGTGATGGGCGTCACTTTATTCGAGAGAATAATTATATCTTACATGAAAGAAACGGGGATAGGGATGTTGAGCAACATTGTTGGGCAACATTTTGTCCCTTTACAGGTAGTATTGTTGTCCGATAAGGCCTGTACGACATGAAAGGTTTTATGTTACTAGCTTTTAAACTGCTAAATTTTTTCAAAAAATGGGAAAATCGGTATATTTTGCACATTGGGAAGAGTTTCACTAGTCGAAAATCCTTATTCTTTGTAGTGTGGCCGAAGTATTCTAAGTTCACACGCAATGCATGTAGCATGGTTAAGCAGCTGGGTTTGTTGGAACAATTGAAAAAAGACTAGTCTGCTGATGCACAAAGAAATTAATTTAAAAATAATTAAATAAAATAATTATAAAATTAATTTAAAAACTAGAAGATTCTCGTCTCGCAGATGCTTCGCCATCTTCTCCGCGCCATATGCAGTCCGGCTCCGATTCCCAATATTCCAACATGGTTCTTGAGGGAGTGGGAGCCGAATTGGGAACGGGGATGTTACGCTGATGCTGCAGGAAGTCGCACAGCAGCATGGCAAAGACCGCTTATGGCTTCTCCAGCTGTTCCTTGGCGGGAGGCCCATTTTTCTTCCTCCCTATAAAGGCCATCGCTTCCTCCGCTTTAGTTGCCAAGTGGTGGTGAAGTCCAGAGATTCCCCAATGGCGAGCTCGTCGGAGATCTTATTACTGATGGTTCTGCTAAAAAGATTTTTATATTAGTAAAACGTAATGAAACTATTTTGGTCAGAACTTACTTCCTTTGCGATGTTACGTCCGGCAGGATGTACATGTGGGGATCGAAGTCCCACTCGGCATGCTCCTTTCTAATGGGTTTCTAGATTGAATTGCTTCCAGCATTTTCATACTTAGGTTCTGTATCCCAGTGCTTTTGTTCAGAGTTTTTTAAGAGTTGGTGGTTTTTGTACTTGGTGTTTCTGGATTTTTTTGAGAGGGAAATAACTTAATTGCAATAGCGCCGTTATATATAACGGAGAGAATACGACGGTGAGTTTTGAGACTGGAAAGAAGGAGGGACACGAACCGATGGAGAAGCTATGTAAGCCACCGCAACCAGTTGACGAGGTCAATTCCTGCGAAAGACAAACAATAAAGTTTTCCGATTTGTCCCAATCGGATATCTGGCATATTCTTGGCAACATAAATTTGGCGGGACGAACCTACAATATCTCTGAGATAATCGCGTCGTTTAGCGCGTTGCGCGTAGAACGGTCGAAAACAGTTCGTTGCAAGATAATTTAAAAACAAGGAAGAACGCTATAGTCGAGTACCTCGACTATCAGATACCCGTTACTCAGCTAAAGGGACCAAAGCGAAACGGAGATATGCAAGCAGCAAAGCGAGATTGAAATGCGCCACTTACCGGCGGAAGACAAATTTAAGCGTTATGGGCGTTAGAGTGGGCGTGGCAAATTTTTTTTTGGGTCAATCGATAGGTATTGACAAGACCAATACAGTTCAGTTCAAATTTTGTATCTAGCATGAAAATTGTGGGCGCCACAGGCTTGGGCGGTTTGTGGGCGTTAGAGTGGGCGTGGCATATTTGCGTAACAAACTTGCGCTGCGCACAAAGCTACGGAATCTAAGTCTGAGATCCCAATTCTCTATCATTGATAGTTTCCGAGATATCCATGTTCATATTTACGATTTTTTGAAGTTTGTGGGCGGTTTATGGGCGTAAAAGTGGGCGTGGCAAACTTTTTTTTATCAATCGATAGGTATTGATGAGAACAATAAATTTAAAATTTTAATTTTAAAATTTTTATTCTAGCATCAAAACTGTAGGAGCCACAGTTTTTGGCGGTTTGTGGGCGTTAGAGTGGGCGTGGCACTCTGCTGAAACAAACTTGCGCTGCGTAAGAAGCTTAGGAATCTGCACGCCAAATCTCAAAAGCCTAGCTCTCATAGTTTCCGAGATCTCAGCGTTCATCCGGACAGACAGACGGACAGACGGACAGTCAGCTAGATCGACTCGGCTAGTGATCCTGATCAAGAATATATATACTTTATGGGGTCGGAAACGCTTCCTTCTGCCTGTTACATACTTTCCGACGAATCTAGTATACCCTTTTACTCTACGAGTAACGGGTATAATAATAACAAGAAAAGACTGCTTTGATTTTTATTTAATACAAACTGTTTTTATTAATTATGGGGGAACTCGTGGAGGTTCCACGACAAAATTTTTAGGGTTCAACAAGGATTATGTATAGACCATTATACTAATTTTTGTTAAAATTAAAAATGCCGATTTGCAGAAAAGCGCGATTTAAATTTGTATACCCATGCAGAGGGCACTATGATTTCAGTCAGAAGTTTGAAACGCAGTAAAGGAGATGTTTCCGACCCCATAAAGTATATATATTCTTGATCAGCATGACTAGACGAGTCGATCTAGCCATGTCCGTCTGTTCGTCTGTCCGTCTGGCCGTCCGTTTCTGCGCAAACTAGTCTCTCAGTTTTAAAAGTATCGGGCTGAAACTTTCCCAAAAGTCTTCTTTCTTTTGCAGGTAATACATAAATCGGAACCAGCCGGATCGGAGAACTATATCTTATAGCTCCCATAGAAATAATCGGAAAAAAAATGTTTATAAATTATATCTTTGGTGTTTTTTAACGTATAACCTCCTACGCTTGGAAATAACATTTTTTAATTAGTTCTGAATTTCGAATTTAATTTTATCAAAATCTGACGATTATATCATATATGAAACAAATTATAGCTTCGGTGTTTTTTTTACATAACTTATACTATTGCTTTTTTAAATTTAATAATTATAACTGCAATGGTATACAAACTTCGGCTTGCCGAATAAAAAGCAGTCCAGTTGGCAAAGTCAGACGTGTGGCACACGCTCACAAGCCAACACGTTTCCTTTATACTTTTTGTTCTACATATAGGCAAATCCGAAAAATGGTCAACCAGGCCCGAAACAAAAAAATCTTCAAAATCATCGAATTTTTGCGTATTTTCACAAATTAATGGCCATGTTTTCATAATACAGTGGAACCAAAGCATATTTCATTTGTTTTGTTGAAGAAATTTCCCTGAAAACTAAAAAAATTCACTTTTTTTTCATTTTTAGCTACTGTTAAATGCATTTTTATGATTAATTATTAATAAATAAAATTTTCAATTAACTGTTAATAAAACAACATGGAAAAATCGTACGTTCGCGACCCGTACGTTCGCGATAATAAAAAAAAGCCAAAGGGAAATATTTTCTTGGGAACAGACTCGATAGAAAGCAACATGAATCATTTTTAAAAGTAAAGTTATTGCTTTAGAATATTCCGTCCCAATTCGCAGATATTTGCATTTTACTAGATTAAGCCAAAGTCGACTTCCATTTTGTGTACGTTCGCGACCGCATGTTTTTTGCCAATATTATGAAAATGATAGCTCAATAAATCCCATCATTAACACTAAGCTAAAGCTAACAAAATGCTATCAAATAGCAAAAAAAAAATTTTAAAAAACATTAATTTTATTTTTTTATTTGCACTGGTCCTGGTGCATCCTGATAAAGCGCAGAGGTATTTTCGACAAATCAGAAGTGGGATACGAACCACAAATTTCAATAAAATGAAATAAAAAGCTGAATTTTATCGCGAATAAAGGAGAAAGAAGGATTGCAAAATTTGACAAAATGGCAACTTCACAATGGGCTACGCCCACCTTCAAAAAGAAGGTGGTAAAACGTCAAAACGACCACACTATGAAGAAGCATCTCTACGAAAAAGGAAAGTCACGAAAAATAATCGGAAAAAAAGCACCAAGAGTGGGAAAATAGAAAGGACGTCACGGACCGTGATGTTAACTAAAAGTATTATAGGGTCTGCACACAGACCTTGCAATTTTAAGCAGATTCTCGTCTTGTCAATTGAAAGTCTTTCAGCTTCCTCGGATATTGGGGTCGCTAATTTATTTGCTAATTACTTTGCATCAAATTTTGAACCGAGCTCGCTGTGGAATGATGATAATTCACTCAGTGCCATTGCCACGGTGCTAAATATTGGGTGCTTAGATGTCACTGATTCTAACTGCTATATGGCGGCTGAGAGTTTTAACGACTCAGGAAAATTAGACTGCGATGGCCTTTCTCCATTTATTTTGACAAACTGTATAGGTGTTCTTTGTGAGCCCCTAAAAATGATCTTCAACAAGTCTCTTTCCACTGGCGTATTTGCGCATAGATGGAAACTTGCCACAGTTTCTCCTATATTCAAGTCTGGCTACAAAAATATGGTTTCAAATTATAGGCCAATTGCAAAGCTAAGTAATGTCTCAAAAATGTTTGATCGAATTGTAGCTAAGCAGCTAACTTTTCTTGCTGGTCGGATCATCAGTCCTAACCAACATGGTTTTATGCCTGAAAGGTCAACTACCACTAACTTCTACGCTACGTTCAATCATTTTTGCATCCACTCGTTTATCAGTCATCATCAAGTTGATGTAGTCTACGCCGACTTCGCCAAAGGATTTGACAAAGTCTCCCATTATGCTTTATTGGCAAAACTACAGAAATTGTTATTTCATTCATCAATACTAAATTGGTTTAAAACTTATTTAGATGGCCGGATTTATAGAGTAGAGTGCAATGGTGTTTTCTGAAACCCGTACGTGGCAACTTCTGGCCTTCCTCAGGGAAAAGCATTGGGTCCGTTTCTTTTCAACATATTCATTAATGATTTAAGCTATCGCATAAAAAATTCTGAATTCCTGTTGTTTGCGGACGATCTGTCTGATATTTAGGTCGGTGAATTCAATCTCCGATAGTAAACTTCTTCAAAATGGCCTAGTAAAAATGAATTAGTAAATTAGTAGCTTAAAGTTTCCTTCTCGTCCCACGGATGCTTCGAAATTTTTCCCGCGCCATCTGTAGTACAGCTTCGAGTCACAATAGGCATAATTAAAGGAAGTGGGAGGTGGATTGCGAACGGTGTTGTTTAGCTGATGCTAGAAGGAAGTCGCCCAGTATCCCGGCAATGGCTGATGATTGTCATGCCGTCACCTAGCGGGCGTCCTTTTTTCCTCCTCCCTATAGAAGCAAGCGCGTCCTCCAGCTCCGCTTTAGCTGCCAAGTGGTGGTGAAGTCCGGCGATTCCCCAATGGAGAGCTCGTCGGAGGTCGTATTAATGGTTGTACTGCTAAAAATAAACTTATGTTATTAGAACGTAACCATATTCTTTTGGCCAGAACTTTCTTTGCGTGTGCGCGACCGGCAGGATGTTTATGTAGGAAGCGAATTCCCACTCGTCTTGCTCCTTTTCAAAGGCTTCTCGACTGGATTGTCTCCAGCACTTTCACTATTTTGCGGATTTGCCCTGTTGTGGTATTACTTTCATGAGTCAAGTTCCACAATAATGGGCAGCAGCTTGGATTATGCGTTCTTTATCATCTGCACTGACCTCTTGCAGGCGTTCTTGGCATTTTCATTTCATTTTTAGTGTTTCGTTTCCACACTGCTTCTCCACAAACTCCCCGAAAGTAAAAATTGTTTTTCTTTGCGCGGCGGCTTTATCGAAGATCACTCGCGAGGTCTGTTTTTATACCCTTGCAGAGGGTATATTGATTTCAGTCAGAAGTTTGCAACGCAGTGAAGGAGACGTTTCCGACCCCATAAAGTATATATATTCTTGATCAGCATGACTAGACTAGTCGATCTAGCCATGTCCGTCTGTCCGTCCGTTTCTACGCAAACTAGTCTCTCAGTTTTGAAGCTATCGGGCTGAAACTTTCCCAAAAGTCTTATATCTTTTGCAGGTAGTATATAAGTCGGAACCAGCCGGATCGGACAACTATATCTTATAGCTCCCATAGGAATAATCGGAAAAAAAATTTTAAAAAATTATATCTTTTGTGTTTTTTAGCATATAACCTCCTAAGCTTGGAAATAACATTTTTTAATTAATTTTTAATTTTGAATTAAATTTTATCGGACGACTATATCATATAGCTGCCATAGGAACGATCGAAAAATTGGTGGAAAAATAATATGAAACAAATTATAGCTTCGGTGTTTTTCAACATATAACCTCCAACGCTTGGAAATAACATTTTTTAATTAGTTCTGAGTTTCAAATTTAATTTTATTCATATCGGACGACTATATCATATAGCTGCCATAGGAACGATCGGAAAATTGGTAGCAAAATAATATGAAACAAATTATAGCTTCGGTGTTTTTAACATATAACCTCCTACGCTTGGAAATAACATTTTTTAATTAGTTCTGAATTTCGAATTTAATTTTATCAAAATCGAACGAATATATCATATAGCTGCCATAGGAACTATCGGAAAATTGGTAGGAAAATAATATGAAACAAATTATAGCTTCGGTGTTTTTCAACATATAACCTCCAACGCTTGGAAATAACATTTTTTAATTAGTTCTGAGTTTCAAATTTAATTTTATTCATATCGGACGACTATATCATATAGCTGCCATAGGAACGATCGGAAAATTGGTAGGAAAATAATATGAAACAATTTATAGCTTCGGTGTTTTTTAACATATAACCTCCTACGCTTGGAAATAACATTTTTTAATTAGTTCTGAATTTCGAATTTAATTTTATTAAAATCGAACGACTATATCATATAGCTGCCTTAGGAACTATCGGAAAATTGGTAGGAAAATAATATGAAACAAATTATAGCTTCGGTGTTTTTTGACATATTATCTATACTATTGGGAATATAATTTTTTGTGTTTTTAAATTTAACAATTATAGCTGCAAGGGTATATAAGCTTCGGCTTGCCGAAGCTAACTTCCTTTCTTGTTTTTTTTTGAATTTCCCTAGCTTATTTGAGTACCACGCTGAAAAACAGACCTGACGAAAAGAGTTAGCCGCCTATTTGCCTCTCGCTCACTCCTATGGTTAGCTCGCGGTTTTCGTCGATGTGAGTACTAGGTTTTATGGAAGAAAAAGTCATGCGAGTTGCTTAGACTACAGATGCGACTTTTCTTTGAAGTTGAATATTTTATTTCATAGAAAACTAACATTAAAATCTTTTGTTGCTATTGTATTCATTTTTATACCCGTTACTCGTAGAGTAAAAGGGTGTACTAAATTTGTCGGAAAGTATGTAACAGGCAGAAGGAAGCGTTTTCGACCCCATAAAGTATATATATTCTTGATCAGGATCACTAGCCGAATCGATCTAGCCATGTCCGTCTGTCCGTATGAACGCTGAGATCTTGGAAACTGTAAGAGCTAGGCTATTGGGCTATTTGGCATGCAGATTCCTGAGCTTCTTGCGCAGCGCAAGTTTGTTTCAGCAGGGTGCCACGCCCACAAACCGCCCAAAACTGTGGCTCCTACAGTTTTGATGCTAAAATAAAAATGTTAAGTGAAATGTATTATTCTCATCAATAAAAAAAGTTTGCCACGCCCACTTTAACGCCCTCATACCGCCCACAAACTTCAAAAAATCGTAAATATATCTCGGAAACTATCAAAGATAGAGAATTGGGATTTCAGATTTAGATTCCGTATCCTTGTAAGCAGTGCAAGCTTGTTACGCGAATATGCCACGCCCCCTCGAACGCCCACAAACCGCCTAAGCCTGTGGCGCCCACAATTTTCGTGCTAGATAAAAATTTTTACTGAAATGTATTGGTCTCGTCAATACCTATCGATTGATCAAAAAAAAATTTGCGACGCCCACTCTAACGCCCATAACGAATAAATCTGTCTACCGCCGGTAGGTGGCGCACTTCAATCTCGCTTTGCTGCTTGCATATCTCCATTTCCCTTTGGTCCCTTTAGCTGAGTAACGGGTATCTAATAGACGATAACTTGCGCTGCGTACAAGGCTACGGAATCTAAATCTGATATAGTTTCCGAGATATCCGCGTTCATACTAATGATTTTTTGAAGTTTGTGGGCGGTTTGTGGGCGTTAAAGTGGGCGTGGCAAACTTGTTTTTTGTCAATCGATAGGTATTGATGAGAACAATTCATTTCAGTTTAAATTTTTATTCTAGCATCAAAACTGTAGGAGCCACAGTTTTGGGCGGTTTGTGGGCGTCAGAGTGGGCGTGGCACTCGTAGAGTAAAAGGGTATACTAGATTCGTCGGAAAGTATGTAACAGGCAGAAGAAAGCGTTTCCCATAAAGTATATATATTCTTGATCAGGATCACTAGCCCAGTCGATCTAGCCAAGTCCGTCTGCCGTTTGTCCGTCCGTCCGGATGAACGCTGAGATCTCGGAAACTATAAGAGCTAGGCTATTGAGACTTGGCGTGCAGATTCCTGATCTTCTTACGCAGCGCAAGTTTGTTTCTGCAGATTGCCACGCCCACTCTAACACCCACAAACCGCCCAAAACTTTGGCTCCTACAGTTTTGATGCTAGAATAAAGATTTTAACTGAAATGTATTGTTCTTGTCAATACCTATCGATTGTCCCAAAAAAAGTTTGCCACGCCCACTTTATCGCCCACAAACCGCCCCCAAACTTCAAAAAATCGTAAATATGAACGTGGATATCTCGGAAACTATTAAAGATAGAGAGTTGGGATTCTCTGCAGCCTTACGCGAATATGCCACGCCCTCTCTAACGCCCACAAGCCGCCTAAACCTGTGGCTCCCACAATTTTCATGCTATATAAAAATTTTAACTGAAATGTATAGTTTCGTCAATACCTATCGATTGATCCAAAAAAAAATTTGCCACGCCCACTCTAACGCCCATAACGCATAAATTTGTCTACCGCCGGTAGGTGGCGCATTTCAATCTCGCTTTGCTGCTTGCATATCTCCATTTCCCTTTGGTCCCTTTAGCTGAGTAACGGGTATCTAATAGTCGAGGTACTCGACTATAGCGTTCTTTCTTGTTTTTTTTTTTAAGATTGCCATTTATGTAGTGCTCAAAGCAGCAGACATACGATTATTTTTGCCCGTCTGGCATCTCTGTCAGCTGAGAAATAATAAATGTATGAATTCGGCTATTACTGTGTTTATGCGATGCCGAATTCACGCTTTCATTTCGCGATTTCAGCCGATTCGTGTGTGCATAAACGTTATTTCGTGAATTCGGCAACACACGAAAGTTGACTATGAATTCAACCTCAAAGCCTGAATTGGTGACAATTAAACTCCGGTAACTCTATATACCTATCGGAGTTGCCACATCGATATAAATACATAAATACACATTACATTTAACAAATTATTTGTTCATTTAGTGCCAATAGAATCTAGTTTTCATCTTTTACTTTGACGGTAAAAAGATGTTATACTGGCTTGCACATACTTTATCTTTAATACTAGCAAGATTATTTCATGCGAATCGAGAAAAAATAGTCGATTTAATAATCGCTAACACCTTTTTCCACCGGTCCGGCACCTCTGTCAGCTGAGATTGATAGAATGCATGAATTCGGCGGTGTCGCATAAACAGGAGCAAATTTTATTTCACGCTTTTAAGAAATCATGAAACCCTTAGCATAAACATAGTATATGTCTCATAAGCACGACCTATACACTACAATACTACATACAATCGGCAGTCGTCTTCGGTTTACGCACACAAATGCACTAACACTAACACGCCACCTAGCTTTCATTCATATAGACGCTAGGTAACGTGTTAGTACTAACTCTTAAGCAGCCGTTAGGAATGTACAATCTAGCACTCCCTTAAGCTAAGTAACGGGTATCTGATACTGATACGACTATAACGTTTTCTCTTGCTTTGAGAATACAAATAATCAATATTAGAATTTAAAAACTTTGCCTGTGTAGAATAAACCCATTTCTTAATAGGTAAATAAAATAAAAATCATCCTGGAGGTATAATCTGAAGTATTTATTAACGTACGTTTATTAAACAAACAACCCAAGGGTTAGAGTGCTTCGTGGATACTACAAATTTACCAAAACTTTTAGTTAAAATTACGATACAAGGGTGTAATAATGACAATGGAGCAAGTGGTTAAGGAATTTTACAAATAGTGGTGGGTATATTTCACACGACGGTGTGCAGACCAAAGGTAATTAAATGTATAGTAGAATAGGGTTGTTGCTCTGTCCATTTGGAAATCGGGGTATTTGTGGACTTTTTTGGTCGGAAAACGTCGGTTCGAGACTTGTAGCCGACTAAATTGAACCATGAACTCGTTTGACCAAGTGTGTGTTCGACCACCTGAGCGACGACCACCTCGACCCTATAAGGCCGAGAGAACTAGCCTTACCTCCTACAATTATTTTTTTGGTATTGTAGAAAATGAGGGTTGCTCATAGACCAGAGATACAGGTGCAATGGCAGAGAGTGGCCGTGCAGTTCACTTTAAGCAGTTCGTCAGAAATATTTAAACAAAAAAGTTGTTTCTGCAAGAAATAAAAGTAATGTATAACTTAAAAATAACTATTAAAGGATTGCATATAAGTACATTTAAAATAACATTTTTTATAAAATGGATTAACAAAATAAAGTATTTTTGTACATAAGGATAAGCCCAATTATGACTCACCAAGTATATAATTCTTAGAAATTATTTATTTCAAAATGGCGGTTAACTGACGCTGTTCAATGTTACTAAATTTCTGTTACATAACATTTCTAAAAGCCCGTAATAAAGCCTTAGAGAAAGCACGACATCCTTTTTTGCTTTTATTATATTAGTTTGTAATAATGTCAGTTGTACCTCGTAAGTATACGAACTACATATGTGAAAAACGTATAAATAAATAATTTCGGTAAAATATGAAAAAGAAAAAACAACATTCCTAACTTTTTTTTTTCGTAAATAGGAAATGAACAAAACCAATTACTTACAAATTAAATGTATATTTTTTACCCGTTATTGGTTTTGTTTGGTTTTAAACAAGTTTCCAAATTACAAAAGTTATAATATCTACATTTATGACAAAAAATTATTATAAAATCGACTAAATATTTTTATTAAAAAAAAACACATTGCAGTGTGCGGAATGAGAAAATTTAAGAAAGTGCATCTAGTCGTCTCAAACTTTGATTTCAAAACTATTGTATGTTGAGAACTCGTTCAGATCCAAACAAAACCACTAACGCTTTAGTCGAGTGCAAAGAATTTTCTAAGGGTATCGATACTACTCATCTTGCGAAGTCTTTTTAACTTAGTTACTCATAACTTTTAAACGAGAAATGCGATTTGTTCGATTCTCAGATCATTGATAAGCGTATTGATCGTTAAAATCAATAACAATTTACACTTTAAAAAAATCTCCAACAACGTAAGCGTAATGCTTAGCGTTATAATCGGTTTTGTGGGCGTTAGAGGGGGCATAGCACTTCCCTGAAAAAATGTATGCTTTTACTTTACCCTACACCAGTAAAAATCCATTCATAACGTTCAAAAATCAAGACCAAACGGGGTCAAAAAGTGCGTAAGCCCGTTTCTTGACATTTTATAAAAGTGTGCCACGCCCACTCTAGCGTCGACAAGCCCCTAAAACGCTAAAATCTGTCTGGCGCCCACAATTTTAAGACTTTGTTAAAGTGTAAACGGGAGTTTGTTTTGATTATAAATATCCATGTATCCCAACCATTCATTGAGAAGTTCTGACCAAATATTGTAATCGCCTCTAGGTGGCGCCCTGCAATCTAGGAAAAGGTCGCTTTCCCTTGCGCTCCTCTTAGTAGAATCGTGAAACTTGACCCGTTACTCGAAGAGTAGATTAGTCGGAAAGTATGTAACAGGTAAAAAGAAGCGTTTCCGACCCTACAAAGAATAACTAGCCGAGTCGATCTAGCCATGTCCGTCTGTCTGTTGTCCTTCTCTTGTTTTTTTTTTAGTCTCGACTTAAAGAGTTCTGCATCAGAATTTAATAAGTCAATATCTCCAACTAAGTTATTTAAATCGGCCTACATAACACGCTTGGATTCCTATCGAAAGAAACGTCGGCGTTCGGAGAACATGGGTCCTGGTCTTCGATGTTTTTCAAATACAGAACAGAATTAGAACCGGGCTTTGTGACAGAAGACACGTTTGAATATTTTATTTTATTCCATTGCTTAGTTATATTAAACTTTATTTGCGTACGCAAAAATAGCAATCGTTGTGTGACTTTGGCATTACCCAAGTCGATGGTACCAGAAAGGGCATCTGGTTCGTTATATGACAGCGGTCGGTACGGAATACAATGACATTTTGTAGTTTAATTGTATAAATAATTTTCACAGGCCAACTTATTGATGCGTTTGACGATTGATTTAATATGCTATACCCATGCAAACATTTTCTATCGCGAAAGGCACTATTAAGTGACTTATAGAAAATGAAAACGATCGTCCGCGATATCGCATTCGGATCGCGGTAGTGACTCCCGTCGGGAAGAAATGTGCGACTTCGGCGTCACTTCTCGAAGTCACTTCTGCTCTGCGTCACTCCTTGAAGTGTCTTCTCGACGGGAGTCACTTCCGCGATCCGAATGCGATATCGCCGAAGTAACTTCTGGAAGTGTTGCCGTAGTCACTCAAACGTGACTTTACATATGTTTGTAGAAGATACCTAGAAGAGTCTTTCCCAATTGGAAAATCTTAAATGAAAACATGTTTTCTTTTACTTTCAATATTTTGCATTTATTTTTTGTATAACGGGTTTGTCCGCTTGAATATACGGTCCCTGGCATGTAGGAAATTTTGCTGAACAATGTTATTTAGGTACAGCTCCGTCGACATAAGAAATTTATTAGTAACCATTTCTAAAAGAAACAGAAACAAAAATTGTTTTTTTGTTCAGTCAAAGTAAAAATAAACCAGAACACATTACCTTTTACAATGAAATATGTTGAGAATCGATGGATGCTGGGTTTCTCCGCAGTTACACGCCAAGTAATAAATAATCGTACAGCTCACGATAAGCACGTAATTTCGCACCAATTTTTGAGGGGGACAAATAAATATTTTTTTTAAAATATTTTTAAAACGCTCAAAGACTGCACTGTTCACTGACAAATCGCGCAACGAAATGACGCTCGGGCGAAAAATAATAGCGTGGGTCAAAAGGAAGACCCAAAAAATGTTCCGAAAAAATGGAGTAACGGAAAATTTCCGCGACCTCTTTTTATCGCGTGTTTTTTCTTATTAATTTTTGTAAAATGTGCACTATTGTCTTCCTATCGCGCAGAAATATCTCAGAAGTTACTTCTTCGCGATTTGTAAAATGTGCACTATTGTCTTTCTATCGCGCAGAAATATCTTAGAAGTTACTTCTTCGCGATCCCGACCCTTTTTGTTTTTGTAAAGTGTGTACTATCGTCTTTCTATCGTCCAGAAGTGACTTAGAAGTGACTTCTACGCGATCTATGTACATTTTGTTTTTGTAAAATGGGTTATATCGTGTTTCTATCGCGCAGAAGTTACTAAAAAGTGACTTCTGGACGACAGGCGATAGAAATATCACCCTATTGCTTGCAGGGACGTGTGCCGAAAGAGGCTGAGCTGAGCTATTCCCTATGTCCGATTTTTATACCCTTGCAGAGGATATTATGATTTCAGTCAGAAGTTTGCAACGCAGTGAAGGACCCCATAAAGTAGCGATATAAGCCATGTCCGTCTGGCCGTCTGTCTGTCCGTCCGTTTCTACGCAAACTAGTCTACCAGTTTTAAAGCTATCGGACTGAAACTTTCTCAAAAGTCTTTTTTTCTTTGACAGGTAGTATATACAGTGGTCAGCATAAGTATTTTGACAAAACAAAAGTGAAATATACTCATAATTTGAACTTACTTCTTGTAAACTTTGGCATCAATGGAAAGGTAATTTCAATGCCGATTGAATGATACAATACATTTCTTCAGTACTTATTGAAAAGGACGAGTTTGTGTATACATCTACTTTTAAACTTTTTTCCTCGACTTAAAAACTTAAGCTTTTTGATGCAAAAAGTTTCTTTAAACAAAATTATTAGTAACTGCAAAAAGAATTTTTCAAAAATCATTTTGCTTATATTTTTTATGATTTTTTGAAGGTGACAATGAAAATGAGAAAAATGTGGCTCAAATGCCTGCTCTTAACCATTTTCAAAAAATCATAAAAAATATAAGCAAAATGATTTTTGAAAAATTCTTTTTGCAGTTACTATTATTTTTGTTTAAAAAAACTTTTTGCATCAAAAAATTTAAGTTTTCAAGTCGAGGAAAAAAGTTTTCAAAAAAAATTAAAAGTTGATTTACACAAATTCGTCCTTTTCAATAAATACTGAATGGGTTAAGAAATGTATTGTATCATTCAAACGGCATTGAAATTACCTTTCCATTGATGCCTATAGTTTACAAGAAGTAAATTCAAGTTATGAGTATACTTAACTTTTGTTTTGTCAAAATACATATGCCGCCCAGTGTAAGTCGGAACGAGCCGGATCGGAAAACTATATTTTATAGCTCCCATAGGAGTGATCAGCAAAAAAAAAAAAATATTATATCTTTATATCTAACATTTTTAATTAGTTCCGAATTTTGAATTTAGTTTTATCAAAAACGGACGACTATATCATATAGCTGCCATAGGAACGATCAGAAAATTGGTGGGAAAATAATATGAAACAAAATATAGCTTCGGTGTGTTTTGACATATTATCTTATATTATTGGGAATGTATTTTTATTGTATCTTTAAGAATTTCGAAATAAATGTAATAAATATAACTGCAAGGGTATACAAGTTAACTTCCTTTCTTGTTTTTATCTTGGAGAAGGTTTATCCAAAAAAGACTAATGAATGAAAAATAATAATGAAAAATTAAATCTGGAAATAATTCATAAAATACTTAAATTCTGCTAAATGTACCATACATGCACACTAAATATGCCATATTCTAAATACTGAATACAAAAGCAACCGCAACGTGCGATCAACTACTTAGTAAAAACATGGGCAGCTAAGAATATCAACTGTTCAGTTTACCTCACATATATTTAATTAAATAATTTTTGTTATTCACAACAGTAGGCGATGACAGACCCCGATACTTTTTTATCTAAGAGCAATGCTCTGATACAATCGAATAAAGAAGACACCACTTCCTTTCAAGAAGCAGATGAGTCCGACGAAGAGCGCGAGCTAACAAATCTTAATTGGCTTTTGCGAAATCAAAATTTAACTTGGCCGAAAGCAATTGATTCAAGCACAAGGGAAACTTTAAATACAAGAGCAGAAGCCGAGACACCTGTACCTAACAATACAAATATTCATCGGAACCAAATAAAACTTACTCGAGGCGAAAACACAGTTAAAAAATTGCAGGTAATCCTAGACTCGAGAGCACAGAAAACAACACCAAAACGACCAACTCCATCAGAACGCTTTGAAATATTTGTCAACAAAGTAAAAAGGTATGTAAATTCGGAATTTTCTTCTTATACCCATTACTTGTAGATTAAAAGGGTATATTTTATTTGGCGAGAACTATGTAATAGGTAGAAAGAAGGGTCTCCGACCTTTTAAAGTAAATAAATTCTTGACCAGGATCTCTACACAGAGATAATTATTCAAGTAATTTGCACTTAAATTGTACTCAACAATTCAGCATGAACAAAATTTTTCACTTTCAGTACAAATTTCTCAAAAAAATTTGTATTTAAATTGAGTACATTTTTGCTCTTTTTTGAACATTTTTCATCAATATGAGTACAAACTGCACTCATTTTAAGAAATCATTTAGCTTGAATTTTAGAAAGGAGTATCCCCTTTTCTCATACTGAGAAATTTTAAGCGCTCAAAATGAGAAACAAGTTTTTGATAGTGAACTTCTAAATTCTCAAATGAAGAACTTTTGTACTTTAACCCGTTCCACCCACTCCCAGAAAAAAGGGTAAAATATTTTTTTCATTATATTTTGTATTACAGTTATATATATACATACATATTATATTTTATTTAACTTTGTGTTCCATGTTCTAGGTTATGATATTTTTTCCTTTAGCTGTATAGTCTAGCGAAGAGCAAAGAGGCTGAAAAAGAAACCGTTATTGTTAGCAAATATTGTAAAAATATATGCTTATATAAGCATGAAACAATAAAATTAAAATGTTATTAAATGTACATTTGAAAGCATTTTGAAAATAATATGTTTATGTATGTATGTATAATGTACATAGAAACTAACAAAACTAGACACGTGCTTCACGCCACTTAAAATCACACATATGTATGTACATATTGATGTACACGCTGTGGCAATCATTTTGCAATGTTTGTTTACTGTATCATTATTTAGCACATTATACATACAGTTTAAATTAAAAACTTACCCTCGTTGGAAAATAAAGAGCATATTTTCTCAAACTTAGAATTTTGTGATCAATTCAAGTTCTTTTCTTAAAATGAGTGCAGCTTTTCTCAACATGAGTTTTTTCCAAAAATTTAGTACTAAAATTGAGTTATCCTCAAATTGAGAGTACAAATACTTAATTTGAGAACGTCATAATTTTCTCTGTGTAGTCCTTCTGTCCGTGTAAACGATCTCATCTCGAAAATTATAGAGCTAGATACTTCCGATTTAAGATTTTAGATTTGGATTCCTAAGCTTTGTACGCAGTGCAAGTTTGTTACGCGAATATGCCACCTCCCCTCTAACGCCCACAAGCCGTCTAAAACTGCGGGTCCAAAAGTTTTAAGAAAATTTTTAGTTAAATGTTTTGCTCTCGTAAATATCTATCAATTGACCTACACAAATGTTGCCTCCTCCTTCTAACGCCCACACAACATTCACAAACTTAAAAAAATCGCCCATATGAACGCGGATATCTCGGAAACTATCAAAGCTAGAGTCTCAGACTTAGATTCCTTAGCATCGTTTCTTACGCTAATGTGCCACGCCCACAAACGCCCATAATACATAAATTTGTCTGCCGCCCACTTTACTATATATTGAAATTTCGTTTAGGTGGCGCTATACAATTTCGATTTGCTTCTTGTATATCTCCATCTGCCTTTTGCTCCCCTTAGCTGAGTAACGGGTTCTGATAGTCGAGGCACTCGACTATAGCGATCTTCCTTGTATTCTATTAGAATTGTGAATTTTCTTTTATTTTATTAGGGATTTAACAGAATACGAAAAGTTTGCAAATAAGTATGAAACCGACGTGACTGAGAAACCACCTTTTAACTACTCACATATAATTGGGATGGCTATGCTTAAAAATGGTCGCATAACCTTACAACAATTATGTGCTTGGATAGAGGCCAAGTTTGCATTCTTTAGAGTCCGAAAGAAATGGAATGTAAGTACTTTTAAAGCGTATTTTGTAGATTGTGTTAATTAATTTTAAAACCTTACATAGAACTCTATAAGGCACAACTTATCACTGCATCACTGCTTTCGTAACAGAAAAAGAGAAGAAAAAGGAAAAGGCGGTTACTGGGAGTTGGGTGTTGACCCGAAAAAGTGTGACCGAAAACGCATTCGTAATAGAAAACTATGTCATTCAAAACTTAATCAGACTGCAAAATACCATAATGATCAGTTAACTCATAAGCAGCAAGCTAAATCATCTCAGCCATGCTTTTCAAGATTTGCTAAAAAGGTTAATAAAAATAGCTTGTCAGAAATATCAGAAACAAATACTTTAAAAAAGATATCGTCAACGCTCACGGATGATAACTTTACGGAGTTCTTAGATAAAGGTACTACCGATAAGCTAAATGAAAATCAATATGAAAAATGTCCAATACAAACAACGATTAAAGAGGATATTTTTCAAAAAAAGCTTGACACAATTATAGTAAGCACTGGAGAATTCATAGCAGAGCCTCAAAGCCTAAGCTGCTTCATATCCCACAGGATAGATGGTATCAACACGGTAAGACTTATACTATATATAAAAAGATTAAAAATAATTTAAATATACATTCTAGCCCGTATCTGGAGAAGACGATTTTTGTACATTCAATAACATAAATAGTTATTCGGATACGACTCCTGTGTTTGCATCGAATACAGCTATCATAGAAGACAGAAATATAACAAATGATGTATCCAGTCCTAGCCATCCGTGCAACATAAGAATTAGTTATGATTATACTAACTTCCGGCCCCTAGTGGACAGCATTGATGAACAGTTTCATTACCTCCATAATAGATCTGAATTTAGCCGAAACGATGATATATTAGATAACCTTCTTGATGTTTGTGTTAGGCACTATTAAAATCCAAGTGCAATCCAGTTTCCAAATGTATCTGAGCATTATATAAACGCGTTAGTTTTACTCGTGGTATCGGCATCGGCATGCTGTTCTCGTTAACGTAATCGAGAAATAATACATGTTTTGGTAAGGTACTATTTTGCACAGCAAGTTCAATAAATTAAAACAAGATGAGCCTTATATTTGATTTTCAATACGTGTATATATTTAAAATACTTCGGAGATTTGTGTAACGGGTCTAATTAGCACGGACAAATGTTCTGCAAGTTACATGTTTCTCTCTGCAAGAACCAACTGATGTTGTCTCGATCAATAGTGTTGGTGCCCAGTCGATTGCTTTGCTGATGACAGATACTAACACGACGATATCTTCTTTAGGAACAACACAGTTGAACTCCTCACTTGGCCGGTAGTGCGTTCTCCTTCTTGATTCGCATAGCACTATCCAATATAATATATTCTTTTTAAGTAGGCGATGACAGAATTACATGACTCCGAAGAAAAGAGGGATCTACTAATCTTAATTGCTTTTTGCGAAATCAAAATGTAATTTGGCTTAGAGCAATTAGTTCAAGTAAAGGGAACTCATAAAATAAGAGAGCAATAGCCGAAACATCGGTAACTAACAATACAAAATTTTCATCGGAACCAAATAAAACTGACTAGAGGCGAGAACACAGTAAAAAACTTGAGGTAATTTTGGACTCGACACAACAAAATCCAGGGAGTTTACTTTTGTTTGAACAAGAAAGAAAGCTAACTTCGGCATGCCGATGTTGATATACCCTTGTACGTCATTTCTATTGGATCAGCTACATTGGAGCTATGTACATATATTAGACTGGGTCGATTTGTAAGGACGGAAAAATAGTGATAAATCGTGGGAGGCGGAACCTAATATAGGGACAATACTAAGCAATATTAGCAAAGAAAATATATCCTTAAAACCACGTCTGATCATCCGATTTGCAAAAGAAAAACAAGAAAGGAAGTTAACTTCGGCAAGCCGAAGTTTGTATACCATTGCAGTTATAATTATAAAATTTAAAATTACAAAAAATGATATTCCCAATAGTATAAGATAATATGTCAAAAAACACCGAAGCTATAATTTGTTTAATTATATTTTCCCTCCAAATTTCCGATCGTTCCTATGGCAGCTATATGATATAGTCGTCCTATCTTGATAAAATTAAATTCGAAATTCAAAACTAATTATAAATGTTATTTCCAAGCGTAGGAGGTTATATGTTAAAAAACACTGAAGCTATACTTTATGGCAGCTATATGATATAGTCGTCCGATTTTGATAAAATTATATTCGAAGGAGATTATATGTTAGAAAACACCAAAGAAATAATCTAAAAAAATTATATTTCCCGATTATTCTTATGGGACTTATATACTACCTGCAAAAGAAATAAGACTTTTAAGAAAGTTTCAGCTCGATAGCTTTAAAAATAAAAAAAAAAAATAAAAAAATAGACTATCAGATACCCATTAATGGGTGTGCAAGGGAGATGAAGATATGCACGCTACACAGCGGCTATTACAACATTTGGTCATGTGGGCGTAAGATAGTTTTTAGCATAATGATTCCAGTCAGTAGTTTACAATGCAGCATCAGCATCACTAGACGAGTCAATTTATTTATGTCCGTCTGTCTATCCGTCTTTCCGTTTTTACCCGATCTCGTCTCTCAGTTTTAAAGCTGTCTCTGCCACAGAAATGTATTGGTTTCGTCAACACCTATCGATTAACCTTACAAATTTTTGCCACGCCCACTCTAACTCCCAAAACTGACGCCCACAATTTTCATGCTAGAAAATAATTTTAAAAGCTTACCACACCCACACTGACGCACACAAACCGCCCAAATCTGTGGCAACAAAAGTTTTCATGCTAGAAAAAAATTTTAACTGAACTAAAGTTATTGTCTCGCCAATACCTATTGATTGAAATAAAAAAAGTTTGCCACGCCCTCTCTAACGCCCATATCGCTTAAAACTGTCTGCCCTCATAACCATATATTGACATCGCGGGCAGGTGGCGCATTACAATCTCATTTTGCTGCTTGCGCATCTCCCCGCACCACCATCTCCCTTTTGCCCCCTTTAGCTGATTAATTTGTATCTGATAGTCAAGGCACTCGACTATAGCGTCCTACCTTGCTTAATAACAATTCTGTTAATTCTCATCGATATTTCATTCATCGATAAACGCCAGCAGCAAAGTAACATGTATCAAGAACTGGTAGCGTACTATTTATAGGCTCCTTTTTTGCTGATCATGATCCAATAATTTTTGCAAGTCTAAAAATACATTTTATTTAGTGACTGAAAAAGAGAGGGTCAGTTTTCAGTTCAGTCAGATTGCAACGCAGTGAAGGAGACGTTTCCGACCCCATAAAGTATATATATTCTTGATTAGCATCACTAGACGAGTCGATCTAGCCATGGCCGTCTGGCCGTACGTTTCTACGCAAGCTAGTCTCTCAGCTTTAATGCTATCGGGCTGAAACTTTCGTCGGCACCAGCCGAAAAAATTATATCTTTGGTGTTTTTTAACATATAACCTCCTACGCTTGGAAATAACATTTTTTAATTAGTTCTGAGTTTCGATCCTAATTTTGTCAAAATCGGACGACTATTTATATAGCTGCCATAGGAACGATCGGAAAAGTGGTGGGAAAATAATGTGAAACAAATTATAGCTTCGGTGTTTTTTGACATATTGTCTTATACTATTGGGAATATCATTTTATGTATTTTAAGGAATTTCGAATTTAATTAAATACAAATCGGACGACTCTAACATATAGCTGTCAAAGAAACAGTCAGAGAAATAATGAAATAATTACTTTTAAAAAATGTTTCTTTGTTGATTTTGATCGTATTTTCATTCACTCTGGGATATAGAATATTTTTACTTTTCAGTATTACGAATTTAATTTTACACAAATATCACTGAAGCTAGCAACAATCTCTATGAATTTAGCATGGTGTTACTAACATTGATTATTTCTTATAACTGCAAGGGTATACAAACTTCGGCTTGCCTTTCTTGTTTGTAAATGTGCAGGCACTTGACTTAACTTAGTTGTTATACTTAAATTGCAATATTATAACGATATCGTTATTGTGTGTATTTCACCGACAGAAAGCAATACCACAACAGGGCAAATCCGCAGATTAGTTTAAGTGCGGGAGGAGATTCACTAGAGAATTTCAGTGGGAAGGATCATGCCGAGTGGGAGTTCGCTCGCAATGTAAGTAAGTTCTGGACACAAGAATTTGGTTACGTTTTACTAATAGAGGTATCTTTTTATCAGAATCACCAGTAATAAGATCTCCACTCTCGGAGATCGAGAGCCCGTTGCCCTCTACAGCGTGGAGGAAAAAAGGACGCCCACTAAGGGACAGCTGGAGGTGCCATTACCAGCCATTGCCAGGATCCAGCATCAACGGAAAAACACCGTTCCAAATCCGGCTCCCACTTCCTTAAGGTCCAATATGACTTTTGGGATTCGGAACTGGAGTGCCGATGGCGCGGGGAAGCTGGCAAAGCATCCGTTGGACGAGAAGGAAACTTTAAACTACTAATTTACATAAATAAAAACATTCGTAGATCATTCCATTTATTCATCTTTTTAAAATCCTTCAATTTTTCGTTCATCAATAAATCAAACCCAGCTGCTTTACAGTAAGACTACGCATTGCTGGTGAACTTTGAATACTTCGGTCACACTACAAAGAATCTGATTTTTCAACTAGAGAAACTCTTAGCCGATCTGAGTACTAGGCTTCCGGTAAAAGACGGGTAAAATGGGACCGCACACGCAAATCGATTCAGTATTTCAGCGTTTTTATTTAGTATTCTGTACGAGCTTAAATGATTGTTGGTGCAGGCTCAATGAGCCTTCCAACGGTTAGGAATCCAGCAATTGATATCTTCTTGAAAGGAAATATTGCTATGCTCTTTTTTAGGGAAGTAACATCAAGCTTATGTCCTTCTTGGCAAGACCTGTGACCAGTTTTTTTTTTAAGAAACTGAATTTGCACGTTATCTCCCTTCGGAATCGGTTTGCATATGACGATCAGCTGTTCGCTTCAGCGATTCTCTAGAATCGCACAAGAATCCGCCTAAAGTTTGAGCAGCGCGGGTCTCACGTATATGTACACCCGAGGTCATTTTCACTGTAGCACCCCGGACTTGTTCTGGCCATCTGTGCTGAGCTTCACGTTCAAAGTATACCTTTAAGCCAGTCTGCTTTCAGGGGTTTGATATAGAGCCTTTTATTTCAGAAAGCACCGCCTCCAGAACATATTCGGAAGCTTCTTCGATGGCATCCAGCTTCTTTTAAGCAGCATTCCTTCGATAGTGGACTTCATAGCGGTTACTTCCACTTGATCTTTATTCTCGTATTTTAAAAAGATGTTGGTGAGCAGCCGTGAGTTTACGACCCGAGGGTCGTGCGCAAAGTAAAATGGAGATCAGGGCAACCTTCACTGATCGCACCAAACAGCTAAACTCACGTGCCCCTCGAAGTGCGGTAGTAGCCCCTTGAAAGTTGGTGCCTTTGTCCCTTTACGGTTCCACGGTCTATACCCGCCGGGCTATGAAGTTTCGCACTGCTGAAATACAAGAATCGGCTGTTAGGGAGTAGTTAGGAGTTAGGAGTTAGTGGAAAGACACGTAAACAATACTCTATATTTCTTTTCCGAGCTTCGCCTGACCGTCACCAGAAGAGGTCCAAAATAGTCAACTCCTGTGTAACTGAATGGACGATGTCATCTGTGGTAACCTGCATATTTGACAGGATCGACGTAATCGTGCAACAGTTGGCCCAAGCTTTGGGATCTAGAAACTTTGGCGTAGCTCGTTGATCAGGGTCTCGTGGTTGGCGTACAGAAGTTTTCCGTGTAGCTCCGCAATAAGCTGTGTGATGTGACTTCCACCAGGTAGAACTACTCTATCCTTGCCGCTTCCCATTTGTGTGCCCTTTTGAAGTCGTAACAAACCGTTACAGTCGATGAACGTCCCCAGTTTGTAAGGCGCGCTTTTCCTTGTTTTGCTGGGCCTGTGCGTCTGAACATAGAATCCTCTCCGCAATCAGATGATTCTCTTAGTGGAGTCTACTACTTCCACAGGGAAAGGCACTTATGCCTTCCAGCGTTCTAATCACTATCGCCATACACCGCAGCTTTGGGTTCCTACCTCCCAAAATGTAGCAGATGAGGCTACGAAGTGAACCCGCACACTGGACTTCAGAGGCGGAAGCCATTGGCTTATCGAATGGCAGGAATCAAAAGGCTGGCCAACGACATCACTCACGAAAACCGACGAGACTGGTGCTGAATTAAAAGTGCAGTTTATTGGAGTGCGAACGTAGTATTGCACACTTCCTCAATATTGGGGATGTGTTGAGGCCAGTGTTCCCATTTGATCCATTCCGGGTCCAGTATTGGGTTGTCCCAATGACATCCAAACCGCCAAATCTCCTGAAATATAGTTTTGGCGTACATCATAAAGAATGAAATGAGCCCAAGCGGATCGTATATAGACATCATCATGCTTAAAAACTCCCGCTTAGTGGAGCTGCGCGCTTCCCATGCGGCACCTCCCCTTTTTTTCTATCGTGGGGATACACGATATCTAATCATGCCTTGAGGACTGTTCGGGAGTTGGATACCAAGTTGCGTAACTGGAATCCTGCGTAACAGTGTATATGATGGACAAAAAAAAACCTAAAAAAACGTTTTTTAATTTATTTTTAAACTGGTTACAATCTTATTTTTATGTTGGAAGAACACCGACTTGCTATTAACAAGTCTCAAACTAAACTCGCCTCCTATTATAAACTGTTAAAGCCGATCAACAGCCTCGGTTGGGCCCCGCAGTAGCCATGGTCAGTGCCTTAGATGCTCGGACTTGTTCTTCAGGTGATTGACATCTAATGTTTGGTCATGCTGGCACACGAGGATTACAGATACACTCTTACGGATTCATAGGGCGATGCATGTCTGCGTCCACCGCAAGCAGAGTGGTTGTCGTTGTCCCTTCAACCCTAGAGCCGCCGGGTTCATTGATCAGAGTCAGGAAAGATCCGTCGTCTATGAAGGCGTATGTGCTGACTTGTCTCCCATTCGAATAAAGCGTCTCATGCACGACACAAAACAATACTGTAGGCCAGGGGTCGGCAGCGGCCTATCTAGTGAGCGAGCATAGGGAAGTGTTCTGCCCATCCTCTGCTCGCTCACGTATAACGTAGATGTTCGTATGATTTCGGCGTGGGTCTTCGGCTCTTTTTTCTATCAGCTTCTGCGCGCTTTTTTGCTGCTCCGGCAAAGATTCTCAGTGCAAAACAGAGAAACGTCAGGCCTCAGCTCGCTGCGCGCCAACTTCGTGTTTTTTACACTCACACTAATACAAGGCAAACTTGTGATGGTATGTGTGTGCCGACCACTGCTGTAGGCCGCCAGTAGGGGTTATGTTACATGTCTTTAAAGTAACCATTTCTTTGAGCTTTCCTGAGTTGATCGCCATATGATTCTAGTAGTGGACAACTAGGGCGGCACATGCTTCCACATTGGTTGCCCGTGAGACAAGTGTGACAACCTCGTCCCCTAGTTAAAATTTGTGAATCTACATAACTTCAAAATGTGAAAAAGAAAAACGGCACCACAGCTTTTGAGAATCAATTGCATTGAGACAGTTTCCGTGAAGGCGTCGTTATTAATATTTTAAAATACATTTTCAACGACTAATAGTAATAGTCTGTAGCTTTAGTCGTTTAAAAGCATAACGTTTTTTATATTAGTCTGTTTAACACCATTTAAATGTCTCCAGGACCAGAACCAACGCACAGGCAGCGTTAGTGGTTCTAAACTGGTAAATGTGGCCATTTTTGTTGATTAATAACTTTTAAACGTCCCTTTTAACAACAAAAGTCCAAGTATGTTAAAAGCTGAGGAATCTCAAGGCCATACAGTTTAAAGTTTAAACGAAAATCGATAAGCCCGCTTTTGAAGAATAAAAAAGATTAAAAAAATCGGATAAGATAACGTTTGGTTATAATATGTTAACTATGGTATTTAGACTAACTATATATATATATATAATACGGGCTTACGATATTGAACTATTTATAGCTCAAACTAAGTGGTTTTTCAAAAGGTTTTGAGCTAAAGTATCTTATATAAAGCTCATGGTGTTAAACAACACCATCTAAAATTTTCAGGACTATAAAACAAAGTTCTGAGACAGACACAAGAACTGACAAACAGAAAAATAACATTTTGTAAAGTCCGCCAAAATCTTGTTTTTGGAGTTACTTTTGAACGGAGCATCGGATTTCAACAAATGTATCGGTGAATACAACTAGGGCCAAACTGGGGCATTTGTCCCTACCAGCCCCAACAGCTCCAGTTTTCTAAAATTGCACTTCTACACTTTAACCGCTCTTTATCCCAAACCAATTAATTTTCTTAAAGTCTTGCTATCCAATCCTTTTATTGCTTGCGATACCTTTTGATTGACGTATCACTTATTATGATCGGACAATCACTGCAGATTTTCAATTCTGCGGCTTATATAGAAGTCGACTTCGCACACTCTCCTAGTGCGCTTCGTTACTACGTGGACTGCCGTCTACAGTGATAGTTGTCCGATCCGGGTCGTTCCTTCAATATAAAACAACAAAGGAAGTTACTTCGGCAAGCCGAAGTTTGTATACCCTTGCAGTTATAATTATTAAATTTAATTCGAAATTCTTAAAAATACAAAAAATGATATTCCCAATAGTAAAAGATAATATGTCCAACAAGAAAGAAAGTTAGCTTCGGCAAGACGAAGCTTATATACCCTTGCAGCTATAATTATTAAATTTAAAAACACAAAAATAGTATAAGATAATATGTCAAAAAACACCGAAGCTATAATTTGTTTCATATTATTTTCCCATCAGTTTTCCGATCGTTCCTATGGCAGCTATATGATGTAGTCTTCCGATTTTGATAAAATTTAATTCGAAATTCAAAACTAATTAAAAAATGTTATTTTCAAGGAAAGAAGGTAATATGTTAAAAAACACCAAAGATATAATTTAAAAAAATTTTTTTTTTGATTATTCCTATGGGATTTATAAGATATAGTTGTCTGATCCGGCTGGTTCCGACTTATATACTACCTGCAAAATATATAAGTTTCAGCCCGATAGCTTTAAAACTGAGAGACTAGTTTGCGTAGAAACGGACGGACAGGCGGACAGACGGACATGGCTAGATCGACTCGTCTAGTCATGCTGATCAAGAATATATATACGTTATGGGGTCGGAAACGTCTCCTTCACTGCGTTGCAAACTTCTGACTGAAATCAATATACCCTCTGCAAGGGTATAACAAGAAAGTACGCAATAGTCGAGTATCTCGACTGACAGATACCCGTTACTAAAGGGACGAAAGGGAAATGGAGATATGCAAGCAGCAAAGCGAGATTAAAATGGGCCACCTACCGGCGGTAGACAGATTTAACCGTTATGGGCGTTAGAGTGGGCGTGGCAAATTTTTTTTGAATCAATCGATAGGTTTTGATGAGAACAATACATTTAAGTTAAAATTTGGGTCAATCGATAGGTATTGACAAGACCAATACATATCAGTTAAAATTTTTTATCCAGCATGAAAATTGTGAGCGCCACCGGCTTGGGCGGCTTGTGGGCGTTAGAGTGGGCGTGGCACGCTGCTGAAACAAACCTCTTATAGTTTCCGAGTTCTCAGCGTTCATCCGAACGGACGGACAGACGGACATGGCTAGGTCCTGATCAAGAATATATACACTTTATGGGGTCGGAAACGCTTCCTTCTGCCTGTTTCGTACTTTCCGACGAATCTAGTATACCCCTTTACTCTACGAGTAACGGGTATAAAAATTATATCGTAGGTGTTTTTATACCCTTGGAGAGGGTATATTGATTTCAGTCAGAAGTTTGCAACGCAGTGAAGGAGACGTTTCCGACTTCATAACGTATATATATTCTTGATCAGCATGACTAGACGAGTCGATCTAGCCATGTCCGTCTGTCCGCCTGTCCGTCCGTTTCTACGCAAACTAGTCTCTCAGTTTTAAAGCTATCGGGCTGAAACTTTCCCGAAAGTCTTTTATCTTTTGCAGGTAGTATATAAGTCGGAACCAGCCGGATCGGACAACTATATCTTATAGCTCCCATAGGAATAATCGGAAAAAAAATGTAAAAAGATTATATCTTTGGTGTTTTTTAGCATATAACCTCCTAACCTTGGAAATAACATTTTTTAATTAGTTTTGAAATTCGAATTAAATTTTATCGAAATCGGTCGACTTATAATATAGCTGCCATAGGAACGATCGGAAAATTGGTGGAAAAATAATATGAAACAAATTATAACTTTGGTGATTTTCAACATATAACCTCCTACGCTTGGAAATAACATTTTTTAATTAGTTCTGAATTTCGAATTTAATTTTATCAATATCGGACGACTATATCATATAGCTGCCATAGGAACGATCGGAAAATTGGTGGGAAAATAATATAAAACAAATTATAGCATCGGTGTTTTTTGACATATTATCTTAAACTATTGGAAATATCTTTTCTTGTATTTTTAAGAACTTCGAATTAAATTTAGTAATTATAACTGACAGGGTATACAAACTTCGGCTTGCCGAAGTTTACTTCCTATTTTGTTGAGTTTTCTTTTTCAGGCCTAGTATTCAACCTATATGTATATAAAAAAA